>NC_088409.1:27559366-27711866 GCF_034236695.1 Oncorhynchus nerka
TGAACGCAGTGCCCTTGTTTGGGTGTAGGGTCTGATCAGAGCCTGGAGGTACTGAGGTGCCGTTCCCCTCACAGCTCCGTAGGCAAGCACCTTGGTCTTGTAGCGGATGCGAGCTTCAACTGGAAGCCAGTGGAGAGAGCGGAGGAGCGGGGTGACGTGAGAGAACTTGGGAAGGTTGAACACCAGACGGGCTGCGGCGTTCTGGATGAGTTGTAGGGGTTTAATGGCACAGGCAGGGAGCCCAGCCAACAGCGAGTTGCAGTAATCCAGACGGGAGATGACGAGTGCCTGGATTAGGACCTGCGCCGCTTCCTGTGTGAGGCAGGGTCGTACTCTGCGGATGTTGTAGAGCATGAACCTACAGGAACGGGCCACCGCCTTGATGTTAGTTGAGAACGACAGGGTGTTGTCCAGGATCACGCCAAGGTTCTTAGCGCTCTGGGAGGAGGACACAATGGAGTTGTCAACCGTGATGGGGGGAGATCATGGAACGGGCAGTCCTTCCCCGGGAGGAAGAGCAGCTCCGTCTTGCCGAGGTTCAGCTTGAGGTGGTGATCCGTCATCCACACTGATATGTCTGCCAGACATGCAGAGATGCGATTCGCCACCTGATCATCAGAAGGGGGAAAGGAGAAGATTAATTGTGTGTCGTCTGCATAGCAATGATAGGAGAGACCATGTGAGGTTATGACAGAGCCAAGTGACTTGGTGTATAGCGAGAATAGGAGAGGGCCTAGAACAGAGCCCTGGGGGACACCAGTGGTGAGAGCACGTGGTGTGGAGACGGATTCTCGCCACGCCACCTGGTAGGAGCGACCTGTCAGGTAGGACGCAATCCAAGCGTGGGCCGCGCCGGAGATGCCCAACTCGGAGAGGGTGGAGAGGAGGATCTGATGGTTCACAGTATCGAAGGCAGCCGATAGGTCTAGAAGGATGAGAGCAGAGGAGAGAGAGTTAGCTTTAGCAGTGCGGAGCACCTCCGTGATACAGAGAAGAGCAGTCTCAGTTGAATGACTAGTCCTGAAACCTGACTGATTTGGATCAAGAAGGTCATTCTGAGAGAGATGGCGGAGCTGGCCAAGGACGGCACGTTCAAGAGTTTTGGAGAGAAAAGAAAGAAGGGATACTGGTCTGTAGTTGTTGACATCGGAGGGATCGAGTGTAGGTTTTTTCAGAAGGGGTGCAACTCTCGCTCTCTTGAAGACGGAAGGGACGTAGCCAGCGGTCAGGGATGAGTTGATGAGCGAGGTGAGGTAAGGGAGAAGGTCTCCGGAAATGGTCTGGAGAAGAGAGGAGGGGATAGGGTCAAGCGGGCAGGTTGTTGGGCGGCCGGCCGTCACAAGACGCGAGATTTCATCTGGAGAGAGGGGGGAGAAAGAGGTCAGAGCACAGGGTAGGGCAGTGTGAGCAGAACCAGCGGTGTCGTTTGACTTAGCAAACGAGGATCGGATGTCGTCGACCTTCTTTTCAAAATGGTTGACGAAGTCATCTGCAGAGAGGGAGGAGGGGGAGGGGGAGGAGGATTCAGGAGGGAGGAGAAGGTTGCAAAGAGCTTCCTAGGGTTAGAGGCAGATGCTTGGAATTTAGAGTGGTAGAAAGTGGCTTTAGCAGCAGAGAGAGAAGAGGAAAATGTAGAGAGGAGGGAGTGAAAGGATGTCAGGTCCGCAGGGAGGCGAGTTTTCCTCCATTTCCGCTCGGCTGCCCGGAGCCCTGTTCTGTGAGCTCGCAATGAGTCGTTGAGCCACGGAGCGGGAGGGGAGGACCGAGCCGGCCTGGAGGATAGGGGACATAGAGAGTCAAAGGATGCAGAAAGGGAGGAGAGGAGGGTTGAGGAGGCAGAATCAGGAGATAGGTTGGAGAAGGTTTGAGCAGAGGGAAGAGATGATAGGATGGAAGAGGAGAGAGTAGCGGGGAGAGAGAGCGAAGGTTGGGACGGCGCGATACCATCCGAGTAGGGGCAGTGTGGGAAGTGTTGGATGAGAGCGAGAGGGAGAAGGATACAAGGTAGTGGTCGGAGACTTGGAGGGGAGTTGCAATGAGGTTAGTGGAAGAACAGCATCTAGTAAAGATGAGGTCGAGCGTATTACCTGCCTTGTGAGTAGGGGGAAGGTGAGAGGGTGAGGTCAAAAGAGGAGAGGAGTGGAAAGAAGGAGGCAGAGAGGAATGAGTCAAAGGTAGACGTGGGGAGGTTAAAGTCGCCCAGAACTGTGAGAGGTGAGCCGTCCTCAGGAAAGGAGCTTATCAAGGCATCAAGCTCATTGATGAACTCTGCGAGGAACCTGGAGGGCGATAAATGATAAGGATGTTAAGCTTGAAAGGGCTGGTAACTGTGACAGCATGGAATTCAAAGGAGGCGATAGACAGATGGGTAAGGGGAGAAAGAGAGAATGACCACTTGGGAGAGATGAGGATCCCGGTGCCACCACCCCGCTGACCAGAAGCTCTCGGGTGTGCGAGAACACGTGGGCAGACGAAGAGAGAGCAGTAGGAGTAGCAGTGTTGTCTGTGGTGATCCATGTTTCCGTCAGTGCCAAGAAGTCGAGGGACTGGAGGGAGGCATAGGCTGAGATGAACTCTGCCTTGTTGGCCGCAGATCGGCAGTTCCAGAGGCTACCGGAGACCTGGAACTCCACGTGGGTCGTGCGCGCTGGGACCACCAGATTAGGTGGCCGCGGCCACGCGGTGTGGAGCGTTTGTATGGTCTGTGCAGAGAGGAGAGAACAGGGATAGACAGACACATAGTTGACAGGCTACACAAGAGGCTACGCTAATGCAAAGGAGATTGAATGACAAGTGGACTACACGTCTCGAGTGTTCAGAAAGTTAAGCTTACGTAGCAAGAATCTTATTGACTAAAATGATTAAAATGATACAGTACTGCTGAAGTAGGCTAGCTGGCAGAGGCTGCGTTGTTGACTATGTAGGCTAGCTGGCAGTGTCTGCGTTGTTGACACTACACTAATCAAGTCGTTCCGTTGAGTGTAATGGTTTCTACTGTGCTACTGTGCTGCTATTCGGGGCTAGCTGGCTAGCTAGCAGTGTTGATTTACGTTACGTTGCGTTAAAAGAACGACAATAGCTGGCTAGCTAACCTAGGAAATCGCTCAAGACTACACAATTATCTTTGATACAAAGACGGCTATGTAGCTAGCTATGTAGCTAGCTACGATCAAACAAATCAAGCCGTTGTACTGTAATGAAATGAAAAATGTGATACTACCTGTGGAGCGAAGCGAAATGCGACCGGATTGTTGAGTGCGGAAGTTCTGTTACGTTAAGGACGACGAATAGCTGGCTAGCTAACCTCGGTAAATTAAGATAATCACTCTAAAACTACACACTCTAAACTACACAATTATCTTGGATACGAAGACAGCAAAGACAACTATGTAGCTAGCTAACACTACACTAATCAAGTCGTTCAGTTGAGTGTAAGTTGTGCTGCTAATCGGTAGACGGTGGACTAGCTAACGGTAGACGTTAGCTAGCTAGCTAGCTGCAGGGCGGTGTAGACTGCGTTAGGACGACAAAATACGATAATTACGCAATTATCTATGATACAAAGACGGCTATGTAGCTAGCTAAGAAGAAAAATTGCTAAGATTAGACAAATCAAACCGTTATACTATAATGAAATGTAATGAAATGTAATACTACCTGCGGACCGAGTGCAGATGCGACCGCTCGCTCCAACCCGGAGAGATAGGGAGGAGGAGGAAGGAGGGGTAGAGGGAGAGATAGGGAGGAGGATGAAGGAGGGGTAGAGGGAGAAATAGGGAGGAGGAGGAGGAAGGAGGGGTAGAGTGAGAGGTAGGGAGGAGGAGGAGGGAGGGGTAGAGGGAGAGGTAGGGAGGAGGAGGAAGGAGTGGTAGAATGAGAGGTAGGGAGGAGGAGGAAGGAGGGGTAGAGGGAGAGATAGGGAGGCGGATGAAGGAGGGGTAGAGGGAGAGAGAGGGAGGAGGAGGAAGGAGGGGTAGAATGAGAGGTAGGGAGGAGGAGGAAGGAGGGGTAGAGGGAGAGATAGGGAGGAGGATGAAGGAGGGGTAGAGGGAGAGTTAGGGAGGAGGAGGAAGGAAGGGTAGAGAGAGGTAGGGAGGAGGAGGAGGGAGGGGTAGAGGGAGAGGTAGGGAGGAGGAGGAAGGAGGGGTAGAGGGAGAGGTAGGGAGGAGGAGGAAGGAGGGGTAGAGGGAGAGATAGGGAGGAGGAGGAAGGGGGGGTAGAGGGAGAGATAGGGAGGAGGAGGAGGAAGGTGGGGTAGAGGGAGAGGTAGGGAGGAGGAGGAAGGAGGGGTAGTGGGAGAGATAGGGAGGAGGAGGAAGGAGTGGTAGAGGGAGAGATAGGGAGGAGGAGGAAGGGGGGTGAGGGAGAGATAGGGAGGAGGATGAAGGAGGGGTAGAGGGAGAGATAGGGAGGAGGAGGAGGAAGGAGGGGTAGAGTGAGAGGTAGGGAGGAGGAGGAGGGAGGGGTAGAGGGAGAGTAGGGATGAGGAGGAAGGAGGGGTAGTGGGAGAGATAGGGAGGAGGAGGAAGGAGTGGTAGAGGGAGAGATACGGAGGAGGATGAAGGAGGGGTAGAGGGAGAGGTAGGGGGAGGAGGAAGGAGGGGTAGAGGGAGAGGTAGGGAGGAGGAGGAAGGAGAGGTAGGGAGGAGGAGGAAGGAGGGGTAGAGGGAGAGATAGGGAGGATGAGGAAGGAGGGGTAGAATGAGAGGTAGGGAAGGAGGGGTAGAGGGAGAGATAGGGAGGAGGATGAAGGAGGGGTAGAGGGAGAGATAGGGAGGAGGAGGAAGGAGTGGTAGAGGGAGAGATACGGAGGATGATGAAGGAGGGGTAGAGGGAGAGGTAGGGGGAGGAGGAAGGAGGGGTAGAGGGAGAGGTAGGGAGGAGGAGGAAGGAGGGGTAGAGGGAGAGGTAGGGAGGAGGAGGAAGGAGGGGTAGAGGGAGAGATAGGGAGGATGAGGACGGAGGGGTAGAATGAGAGGTAGGAAGGAGGGGTAGAGGGAGAGATAGGGAGGAGGATGAAGGAGGGGTAGAGGGAGAGATAGGGAGGAGGATGAAGGAGGGGTAGAGGGAGAGATAGGGAGGAGGAGGAAAGGAGGGGTAGAGGGAGAGGTAGGGAGGAGGAGGAAGGAGGGGTAGAGGGAGATGTAGGGAGGAGGAGGAAGGAGGGGTAGAGGGAGAGATAGGGAGGAGGAGGAAGGAGGGGTAGATGGAGAGGTAGGGAGGAGGAGGAGGAAGGAGGGGTAGAGTGAGAGGTAGGGAGGAGGAGGAGGAGGGAGGGGTAGAGGGAGAGTAGGGAGGAGGAGGGAGGAGGGGTAGAGGAGAGAGGTAGGGAGGAGGAGGAAGGAGGGGTAGTGAGAGATAGGGAGGAGGAGGAAGGAGGGGTAGAGGGAGAGATAGGGAGGAGGATGAAGGAGGGTTAGAGGGAGAGGTAGGGGGGAGGAGGAAGGAGGGGTAGATGGAGAGATAGGGAGGAGGATGAAGGAGGGGTAGAGGGAGAGATAGGGAGGAGGAGGAAGGAGGGGTAGAATGAGAGGTAGGGAGGAGGAGGAAGGAGGGGTAGAGGGAGAGATAGGGAGGAGGAGGAAGGAGGGGTAGGGAGGAGGAGGAAAGAGGGGTAGAGGGAGAGATAGGGAGGAGGATGAATGAGGGGTAGAGGGAGAGATAGGGAGGAGGAGGAGGAAGGAGGGGTAGAGTGAGAGGTAGGGAGGAGGAGGAAGGAGGGGTAGGGAGGAGGAGGAAAGAGGGGTAGAGGGAGAGATAGGGAGGAGGATGAATGAGGGGTAGAGGGAGAGATAGGGAGGAGGAGGAGGAAGGAGGGGTAGAGTGAGAGGTAGGGAGGAGGAGGAAGGAGGGGTAGAGGGAGAGATAGGGAGGAGGAGGGAGGAGGGGTAGATGGAGAGGTAGGGAGGAGGAGGAGGAAGGAGGGGTAGAGTGAGAGGTAGGGAGGAGGAGGAGGAGGGAGGGGTAGAGGGAGAGGTAGGGAGGAGGAGGGAGGAGGGGTAGAGGAGAGGTAGGGAGGAGGAGGAGGAGGAGGGGTAGTGGAGAGTTAGGGAGGAGGAGGAAGGAAGGGTAGAGAGAGGTAGGGAGGAGGAGGAGGGAGGGGGTAGAGGGAGAGGTAGGGAGGAGGAGGAAGGAGGGGTAGAGGGAGAGGTAGGGAGGAGGAGGAAGGAGGGGTAGAGGGAGAGATAGGGAGGAGGAGGAAGGGGGGTAGAGGGAGAGATAGGGAGGAGGAGGAGGAAGGTGGGGTAGAGGGAGAGGTAGGGAGGAGGAGGAAGGAGGGGTAGTGGGAGAGATAGGGAGGAGGAGGAAGGAGTGGTAGAGGAGAGATAGGAGGAGGAGGAAGGGGGGGTAGAGGGAGAGATAGGGAGGAGGATGAAGGAGGGGTAGAGGGAGAGATAGGGAGGAGGAGGAGGAAGGAGGGGTAGAGTGAGAGGTAGGGAGGAGGAGGAGGGAGGGGTAGAGGAGAGGTAGGGATGAGGAGGAAGGAGGGGTGAGTGGGAGAGATAGGGAGGAGGAGGAAGGAGTGGTAGAGGGAGAGATACGGAGGAGGATGAAGGAGGGGTAGAGGGAGAGGTAGGGGGGGGAGGAGGAAGGAGGGGTAGAGGGAGAGGTAGGGAGGAGGAGGAAGGAGAGGTAGGGAGGAGGAGGAAGGAGGGGTAGAGGGAGAGATAGGGGAGGATGAGGAAGGAGGGGTAGAATGAGAGGTAGGAAGGAGGGGTAGAGGGAGAGATAGGGAGGAGGATGAAGGAGGGGTAGAGGGAGAGATAGGGAGGAGGAGGAAGGAGTGGTAGAGGGAGAGATACGGAGGATGATGAAGGAGGGGTAGAGGGAGAGGTAGGGGGAGGAGGAAGGAGGGGTAGAGGGAGAGGTAGGGAGGAGGAGGAAGGAGGGGTAGAGGGAGAGGTAGGGAGGAGGAGGAAGGAGGGGTAGAGGGAGAGATAGGGAGGATGAGGACGGAGGGGTAGAATGAGAGGTAGGAAGGAGGGGTAGAGGGAGAGATAGGGAGGAGGATGAAGGAGGGGTAGAGGGAGAGATAGGGAGGAGGATGAAGGAGGGGTAGAGGGAGAGATAGGGAGGAGGAGGAAGGAGGGGTAGAGGGAGAGGTAGGGAGGAGGAGGAAGGAGGGGTAGAGGGAGATGTAGGGAGGAGGAGGAAGGAGGGGTAGAGGGAGAGATAGGGAGGAGGAGGAAGGAGGGGTAGATGGAGAGGTAGGGAGGAGGAGGAGGAAGGAGGGGTAGAGTGAGAGGTAGGGAGGAGGAGGAGGAGGGAGGGGTAGAGGGAGAGGTAGGGAGGAGGAGGGAGGAGGGGTAGAGGGAGAGGTAGGGAGGAGGAGGAAGGAGGGGTAGTGGGAGAGATAGGGAGGAGGAGGAAGGAGGGTAGAGGGAGAGATAGGGAGGAGGATGAAGGAGGGTTAGAGGGAGAGGTAGGGGGAGGAGGAAGGAGGGGTAGATGGAGAGATAGGGAGGAGGATGAAGGAGGGGTAGAGGGAGAGATAGGGAGGAGGAGGAAGGAGGGGTAGAATGAGAGGTAGGGAGGAGGAGGAAGGAGGGGTAGAGGGAGAGATAGGGAGGAGGAGGAAGGAGGGGTAGGGAGGAGGAGGAAAGAGGGGTAGAGGGAGAGATAGGGAGGAGGATGAATGAGGGGTAGAGGGAGAGATAGGGAGGAGGAGGAGGAAGGAGGGGTAGAGTGAGAGGTAGGAGGAGGAGGAAGGAGGGGTAGGGAGGAGGAGGAAAGAGGGGTAGAGGGAGAGATAGGGAGGAGGATGAATGAGGGGTAGAGGGAGAGATAGGGAGGAGGAGGAGGAAGGAGGGGTAGAGTGAGAGGTAGGGAGGAGGAGGAAGGAGGGGTAGAGGGAGAGATAGGGAGGAGGAGGGAGGAGGGGGTAGATGGAGAGGTAGGGAGGAGGAGGAGGAAGGAGGGGTAGAGTGAGAGGTAGGGAGGAGGAGGAGGAGGGAGGGGTAGAGGGAGAGGTAGGGAGGAGGAGGGAGGAGGGGTAGAGGGAGAGGTAGGGAGGAGGAGGAAGGAGGGGTAGTGGGAGAGATAGGGAGGAGGAGGAAGGAGGGGTAGAGGGAGAGATAGGGAGGAGGATGAAGGAGGGTTAGAGGGAGAGGTAGGGGGAGGAGGAAGGAGGGGTAGATGGAGAGATAGGGAGGAGGATGAAGGAGGGGTAGAGGGAGAGATAGGGAGGAGGAGGAAGGAGGGGTAGAATGAGAGGTAGGGAGGAGGAGGAAGGAGGCGTAGAGGGAGAGATAGGGAGGAGGAGGAAGGAGGGGTAGGGAGGAGGAGGAAAGAGGGGTAGAGGGAGAGATAGGGAGGAGGATGAATGAGGGGTAGAGGGAGAGATAGGGAGGAGGAGGAGGAAGGAGGGGTAGAGTGAGAGGTAGGGAGGAGGAGGAAGGAGGGGTAGGGAGGAGGAGGAAAGAGGGGTAGAGGGAGAGATAGGGAGGAGGATGAATGAGGGGTAGAGGGAGAGATAGGGAGGAGGAGGAGGAAGGAGGGGTAGAGTGAGAGGTAGGGAGGAGGAGGAGGGAGGGGTAGAGGAGAGGTAGGGAGGAGGAGGAAGGAGGGGTAGAGGGAGAGGTAGGGAGGAGGAGGAAGGAGGGGTAGTGGGAGAGATATGGAGGAGGAGGAAGGAGGGGTAGAGGGAGAGGTAGGGAGGAGGAGGAGGAAGGAGGGGTAGAGGAGAGGTAGGGAGGAGGAGGAGGGAGGGGTAGAGGGAGAGGTAGGGAGAAGGAGGAAGGAGGGGAAGAGGGAGAGGTAGGGAGGAGGAGGAAGGAGGGGTAGTGGGAGAGATAGGGAGGAGGAGGAAGGAGGGATAGAGGGAGAGATAGGGAGGAGGATGAAGGAGGGGTAGAGGGAGAGGTAGGGGGGTAGAGGGAGGGGTAGGGAGGAGGAGGAAGGGGTGGTAGAGGGAGGGGTAGGGAGGAGGAGGAAGGGGGGTAGAGATAGGGGTAGGGAGGAGGAGGAAGGGGGGGTAGAGGGAGGGGTAGGGAGGAGGAGGGGTGACTTCATAACTATAGGCAGAGTCACCAAGGGCCAAGGTTAAAGACCGGTGTGGGCAGGGAGAGGGAGAGATAGAGGGATAGAGAGAGTGAGGTGGAGAGAGAGAGCGCGCGAAAGGGAGAGAGGTAGAGAGAGAGAGAGAGAGAGAGAGAGAGAGAGAGAGGACATTGACTATATAAATATGGATACTGAGAATAGACACTCTAATACATATTTACAGTGTTCTCTCACTAACTCACTCATGCAAAAATATGTCACACAATACTGCACTGACTTCAGATTCATTCTGTCTTCTACTTTCTTAACCTTTTCTCTCCTTCTTGAATGCTTCTTCTCCCCTATTGTTTTGCCTACACCTTTCTCAAATCGAATCGAATCAAATTGTATTTACCACGTGCCGAATATAACGGATATAGACTTTACCCTGAAATGCTTGCTGACGAGCTCTTCCCACGGATGGCAAACTGGAAATGATTTGCTGAATGATAGTTTTGTGTTGGGTAGTTGCACACTGTGGAGGGGGGTTGTGTTGTGTTGGGTAGTTGCACACTGTGGAGGGGGGTTGTGTTGGGTAGTTGCACACTGTGGAGGGTGGGGGGTTGTGTTGTGTTGGGTAGTTGCACACTGTGGAGGGGGGTTGTGTTGTGTTGGATAGTTGCACACTGTGGAGGGGGGGGTTGTGTTGTGTTGGGTAGTTGCACACTGTGGAGGGGGTGGGGTTGTGTTGTGTTGGGTAGTTGCACACTGTGGAGGGGGGGGTTGTGTTGTGTTGGGTAGGGTAGTTGCACACTGTGGAGGGGGGTTGTGTTGTGTTGGGTAGTTGCACACTGTGGAGGGGGTTGTGTTGTGTTGGGTAGTTGCACACTGTGGAGGGGGGTTGTGTTGTGTTGGGTAGTTGCACACTGTGGAGGGTGGGGGGCTTGTGTTGTGTTGGGTAGTTGCACACTGTGGAGGGTGGGGGGGCTGTGTTGTGCTGGGTAGTTGCACACTGTGGAGGGGGGCTGTGTTGTGTTGGGTAGTTGCACACTGTGGAGGGTGGGGGGGTTGTGTTGTGTTGGGTAGTTGCACACTGTGGAGGGGGGGTTGTGTTGTGTTGGGTAGTTGCACACTGTGGAGGGGGGTTGTGTTGTGTTGGGTAGTTGCACACTGTGGAGGGGGGGTTGTGTTGTGTTGGGTAGTTGCACACTGTGGAGGGGGGTTTGTTGTGTTGGGTAGTTGCACACTGTGGATGGGGGTGTTGTGTTGGGTAGTTGCACACTGTGGAGGGGGGGGTTGTGTTGTGTTGGGTAGTTGCACACTGTGGAGGGGGGTTGTGTTGTGTTGGGTAGTTGCACACTGTGGAGGGGGTTGTGTTGTGTTGGGTAGTTGCACACTGTGGAGGGGGGCTGTGTTGTGTTGGGTAGTTGCACACTGTGGAGGGTGGGGGGGTTGTGTTGGGTAGTTGCACACTGTGGAGGGGGGTTGTGTTGTGTTGGGTAGTTGCACACTGTGGAGGGGGTTGTGTTGTGTTGGGTAGTTGCACACTGTGGAGGGGGGGTTGTGTTGTGTTGGGTAGTTGCACACTGTGGATGGGGGGGTTGTGTTGTGTTGGGTAGTTGCACACTGTGGAGGGGGGGGTTGTGTTGTGTTGGGTAGTTGCACACTGTGGAGGGTGGGGGGCTGTGTTGTGTTGGGTAGTTGCACACTGTGGAGGGGGGGGTTGTGTTGTGTTGGGTAGTTGCACACTGTGGAGGGGGTTGTGTTGTGTTGGGTAGTTGCACACTGTGGAGGGGGTTGTGTTGTGTTGGGTAGTTGCACACTGTGGAGGGTGGGGAAGGGTTGTGTTGTGTTGGGTAGTTGCACACTGTGGAGGGGGTGGGCTGTGTTGTGTTGGGTAGTTGCACACTGTGGAGGGTGGGGGGCTGTGTTGTGTTGGGTAGTTGCACACTGTGGAGGGTGGGGGTTGTGTTGTGCTGGGTAGTTGCACACTGTGGAGGGTGGGGGGGTTGTGTTGTGCTGGGTAGGTGCTCTGCACAGGGATAGGCTGTGTGTTGTGTTGTGCTGGGTAGGTGCTCTGCACAGAGATAGGGTGTGTGTGAGTGTGTGTATGATGAAATAACGTTGAGTGAGTTCATGCATTATGGAGGGAGCAGGCGGGAGACAGAGAGCGGCTGAATGGGAATGGCTGCCTGCCATGCACTAAGAGTTCAGGGCTAATCTCACTGTGCTGCTCTGACATTACCATAGAACTACATTACCACATATCTACATTACCACGTATCTACATTACCATTGTCAACATTACCATAGATTTACATGACCACATATCTACATTACCATAGCTCTACATGACCATAGATCTACATGGCCACATATCTACATTACCACATATCTACATTACCACAGATCTACTTGACCACATATCTACATCAAAATCAATCTACATTACCACAAAGCTACATTACCACAGACCTACATTACCACATATCTATATGACCACATATCTACATTACCACAGACCTACATTACCACAGATCTACATGACCACATTTCTATATTACCATAGATCTACATTACCATAGGCTACATGACCACATATCTACATTACCACAGACCTACATTACCACAGATCTACATGACCACATTTCTATATTACCATATATCTACATTACCACATATCTATATGACCACATATCTACATTACCATAGATCTACATTACCACACATCTACATTACCCCAGATCAACATTACCATAGGCTACATGACTACATATCTACATGACCATAGATCTACATTACCAGTCTCACCCTAAAAGGCGTTATTCAACCTTTGATATTGATAAGATATTATATTATGCATACCAAATATATATTGCATACATATACAGTCGTCAGGCTATTTGATAGGTACAGTAGATGATGGAGTTTTGATAGAGTGTTGTTTGTTTTGAAGGTGGAGGGAGTTTTAGAGTTTTAGAGAGTGGGAGACTTCAGAAGTGTGGGTATAGATATGGGTGAAGAGACTTGTGTGTGTCTGTGTCTGAACTGGCAGGGTGAACTGAAGTTTACTCAGGTCAGGAAGGCACACGACTACTGGTCTTTGTGCATGACTGGATGTAACCAGCTCTGTGTGTGTGTGTTTGGCCTCGCTCCAGTGCATCAATAAACCAGAGCGTAGTTTGAGAGCCAGTGAGTGATGTTTAACTACCGTTCCTCAAGGAACCTCGCAGCACTTTCAGGCACCACAAGGGGGCCACAGGCCAGGGGATCTGGGGAGACAGTGACCAGTACAGGGGAGGGAGGGCAGCACACAGGCCAGGGGATCTGGGAAGACAGTGACCAGTACAGGGGAGGGAGGGCCAGCACACAGGCCAGGGGATCTGGGGAGACAGTGACCAGTACAGGGGAGGGAGGGCCAGCACACAGGAGAGACCCGTATACAGGTATGCTTTATTTTCCCTCTCCTCTCCTCTCCCACTTTCTCTATTCTCTCTTTCTTCTTTATTCATGTATTTCACCCTGCCCTCTATTCATATGCCAACTTTCCTTTACCTTCTTTCTTCCACTCTTGAATTTTTCACCTCTCCTTTTTTCTTTGCCCTCTCAACTTCTTATTAATTTATCCTACTCTCTGCAGGTCTCTCTCTCTCTCCCTCTCTCTCTCTCTCTCTCTCTCTCTCTCTCTCTCTCGCTCTCTCTCTCTCTCTCTCTCTGTCTCTCAGTATTCTGTTCCCTTAGCGACCGTTTCCAAGGTGCCCATTCCCAAGGGCTGTGGGAGGGGTTCTGGGATGTCAGGCATGCATAACTATACACCTGTAATCCCTGCAGCTCTCTCTCCTCCTTCATCTCTATTCTACTATTCTTCCTCTTTCTTTCTTTCTTTCTTTCTTTCTTTTTTATAGTATTATTATTTGCCACTACTTCAACCTACCCTTTTTTAACTATCTTGACAGAATGGAATCAGTATCAGTAGTAAAATCTCTCCAATTTGTCTAAAAATCCCAAATTACTTTATTGCTACAACCAGACTTGTAATGTTTTTAATATGTCTTTTCAATAGGTGTTGGGAGGGAGGACAGGTGGAATGTCCTCTATTCACAATGTACAGAACCGATACATCTGCACCGTGTTTAAAAGGTCATTTGTCAAACCTGACATTTTGTGCCCTTACCTAAAGGTGGGCTCAATAACCCTCGCTTTCTGACCCATTGTTTTATCTAGTTGTGTTCTAGTATAACGTTGGCTGATAACAACTTGTTTTCAATAATAAGTGATCTGCTCTTCTCCAACCTCAGTCAGTGTAACACTTAATGATGTTGAAGGACAGCTGCCTCATCTGAATCAAGCCCGTTGCACTTCAACTTGCATGTCTGTGTGTGTTGGTGGGCATAGTCCTGACGCCATGCTGAGGGTCGGGGTTGCTTGGTGATGGCGTCGGCGTCTGTAGAAATGTGAGAGTTAACGGGAAGTGTGTGTGTGTGTTGGTGGGCATAGTCCTGACGACATGCTGAGGGTCGGGGTTGCTTGGTGATGGGGTCGGCGTCTGTAGAAATGTGAGAGTTAACGGGAAGTGTGTGTGTGTGTGTGTTGGTGGGCATAGTCCTGACGACATGCTGAGGGTCGGGGTTGCTTGGTGATGGGGTCGGCGTCTGTAGAAATGTGAGGGTTAAAAGGAAGTGTGTGTGTGTGTGTTGGTGGGCATAGTCCTGACGCCATGCTGAGGGTCGGGGTTGCTTGGTGATGGGGTCGGCGTCTGTAGAAATGTGAGGGTTAAAAGGAAGTGTGTGTGTGTGTGTTGGTGGGCATAGTCCTGACGACATGCTGAGGGTCGGGGTTGCTTGGTGATGGGGTCGGCGTCTGTAGAAATGTGAGGGTTAACAGGAAGTGTGTGTGGAGGGAGGAGGTTTTCACTCAGCGTTGGTTGTCGCCCCTCTGTTCTCCTTTTGTTCCTCTGACATTCCTCCATTTTGTATTTGTGTCGTGGAGGATTTGACCAAAAGAGGCCCCACAGTAACACCCCCACTTCCACACCCCCTGTCATGTTCAAATCTCTCTCTCTTTCTCTGCGCGCTTTCACTCGCTCTCTCGCTCTCTTTCGCTCTGTCATTCTTTCTCTCAGGGACAGTGACCAAAATCTTACTCAATTAACTTAGAGGGACATTTTTGTTGCCTTGACTTTCTCAACCCCCCCTTACTGTCTCTCTGTCTCTCTCTTTCTCTCTCTCTCTCTCTCTCTCTCTCTCTCTCTCTCTCTCTCTCTTTCTCTTTCTCTCTCACTCTCTCTATTGATCTAGTCATAGTTTTCTCAGACTCTCTCAGTACTGGCCCCACTCTAATCAATAAAGATAATTGTCTGTTCTCTCTCTCACTCTCTCTCTTTAAAAAAAAAATCAATGAACCCTGGTCTTCCCTCATTCCCACCCCCTCTACCCCCCGGTTGGGGATTCCCTCCCCTAATGACAGGAGATAACCTGCTTTCTTAACCGATTTTCCCCTCCCTCCCTCTCCCTCTTTCATCGATTACCGTGAGAGTTTGCCCTGCCGGCCCCTCCTGCCCTACAGATGTTAATAATATGGTGGTGTTGTGGTTTTACTCCGGTGGATCCATTTGGACCGTGTCTGTGTGGGTTGGGTTGCTCACCATGGTTCTCTGGCAGGTCTCAGTCAGACCAGTGACCCCACTGTAACAAGAACACAATCTGCCATGTTCTACTCAGGCCTATTGATGATGATCGTCACCTAGGAGAGATCTCAGTATCTTCATGCTCTCAGGCCATACCTTAGAGCACGATGTCAAACTCATTTTGCCCCCGGGCAAAATGAGTTTGACATCGTGCTCTAAGGTATGCATTCCTTCTACAACGAGGTCTGGAGGGCCGCATTCCTTCTTCAGCGAGGTCTGGAGGGCTGCACTGAAAATGTGTTATTTCCTCGCTGTCAAAATGTGCAACATGTTTTCCTGTATCCATAGTTGTTGGAATGTTCAACGCTCCCTGACTGTCCAGCTTCCATTTGGGGGATTATTAGTGTCCAACTTTTTTTAGTGTATGTTCAATAACACATCCAGCCACTAGAAAGACACCAGAGCAGGGCTGTATTAGGTCTAGACTGACACCAGAGCAGGGCTGTATTAGGTCTAGACAGACACCAGAACAGGGCTGTATTAGGTCTAGACAGACACCAGAACAGGTCTAGACAGACACCAGTGCAGGGCTGTATTACGTCTAGACAGACACCAGAACAGGTCTACACAGACACCAGAGCAGGGCTGTATTAGGTCTAGACAGACACCAGATCAGGGCTGTATTAGGTCTAGACAGACACCAGAACAGGGCTGTATTAGGTCTAGACAGACACCAGAGCAGGGCTGTATTAGGTCTACACAGAGACCAGGGCAGGGCTGTATTAGGTCTAGACAGACACCAGAGCAGGGCTGTATTAGGTCTAGACAGACACCAGAACAGGGCTGTATTAGGTCTAGACAGACACCAGAGCAGGGCTGTATTAGGTCTAGACAGACACCAGAACAGGGCTGTATTAGGTCTAGACAGACACCAGAGCAGGGCTGTATTAGGTTTAGACAGACACCAGAGCAGGGCTGTATTAGGTCTAGACAGACACCAGAACAGGTCTAGACAGGCACCAGAGCAGGGCTGTATTAGGTCTAGACAGACACCAGAACAGGTCTAGACAGACACCAGAGCAGGGCTGTATTAGGTCTAGACAGACACCAGAACAGGTCTAGACAGACACCAGAGCAGGGCTGTATTAGGTCTAGACAGACACCAGAGCAGGGCTGTATTAGGTCTAGACAGACACCAGAACAGGTCTAGACAGACACCAGAGCAGGGCTGTATTAGGTTTAGACAGACACCAGTAAAGGGCTGTATTAGGTTTAGACAGACACCAGAACAGGTCTAGACAGACACCAGTGCAGGGCTGTATTAGGTCTAGACAGACACCAGAGCAGGGCTGTATTAGCTCTAGACAGACACCAGAGCAGGGCTGTATTAGGTCTAGACAGACACCAGAACAGGTCTAGACAGACACCAGTGCAGGGCTGTATTAGGTCTAGACAGACACCAGTGCAGGGCTGTATTAGGTCTAGACAGACACCAGAGCAGGGCTGTATTAGGCCTAGACAGACACCAGAGCAGGGCTGTATTAGGTCTAGACAGACACCAGAACAGGTCTAGACTGACACCAGAGCAGGGCTGTATTAGGTCTAGACAGACACCAGAGCAGGGCTGTATTAGGTCTAGACAGACACCAGAACAGGTCTAGACAGACACCAGAGCAGGGCTGTATTAGGTCTAGACAGACACCAGAACAGGTCTAGACAGACACCAGTGCAGGGCTGTATTAGGTCTAGACAGACACCAGAGCAGGGCTGTATTAGGTTTAGACAGACACCACAACAGGTCTAGACAGACACCAGAGCAGGGCTGTTTTAGGTCTAGACAGACACCAGAACAGATCTAGACAGACACCAGAGCAAGGCTGTATTAGGTTTAGACAGACACCAGTGCAGGGCTGTATTAGGTCTAGACAGACACCAGAACAGGTCTAGACAGACACCAGAGCAGGGCTGTATTAGGTCTAGACAGACACCAGAACAGGGCTGTATTAGGTCTAGACAGACACCAGAGCAGGGCTGTATTAGGTCTACACAGAGACCAGGGCAGGGCTGTATTAGGTCTAGACAGACACCAGAGCAGGGCTGTATTAGGTCTAGACAGACACCAGAACAGGGCTGTATTAGGTCTAGACAGACACCAGAGCAGGGCTGTATTAGGTCTAGACAGACACCAGAACAGGGCTGTATTAGGTCTAGACAGACACCAGAGCAGGGCTGTATTAGGTTTAGACAGACACCAGAGCAGGGCTGTATTAGGTCTAGACAGACACCAGAACAGGTCTAGACAGACACCAGAGCAGGGCTGTATTAGGTCTAGACAGACACCAGAACAGGTCTAGACAGACACCAGAGCAGGGCTGTATTAGGTCTAGACAGACACCAGAACAGGTCTAGACAGACACCAGAGCAGGGCTGTATTAGGTCTAGACAGACACCAGAGCAGGGCTGTATTAGGTCTAGACAGACACCAGAACAGGTCTAGACAGACACCAGAGCAGGGCTGTATTAGGTTTAGACAGACACCAGTAAAGGGCTGTATTAGGATTAGACAGACACCAGAACAGGTCTAGACAGACACCAGTGCAGGGCTGTATTAGGTCTAGACAGACACCAGAGCAGGGCTGTATTAGGTCTAGACAGACACCAGAGCAGGGCTGTATTAGGTCTAGACAGACACCAGAACAGGTCTAGACAGACACCAGTGCAGGGCTGTATTAGGTCTAGACAGACACCAGTGCAGGACTGTATTAGGTCTAGACAGACACCAGTGCAGGGCTGTATTAGGCCTAGACAGACACCAGAGCAGGGCTGTATTAGGTCTAGACAGACACCAGAGCAGGGCTGTATTAGGTCTAGACAGACACCAGAACAGGTCTAGACAGACACCAGTGCAGGGCTGTATTAGGTCTAGACAGACACCAGTGCAGGGCTGTATTAGGTCTAGACAGACACCAGAGCAGGGCTGTATTAGGTCTAGACAGACACCAGTGCAGGGCTGTATTAGGTCTAGACAGACACCAGAACAGGGCTGTATTAGGTCTAGACAGACACCAAAGCAGGACTGTATTAGGTCTAGACAGACACCAGAACAGGTCTAGACAGACACCAGAGCAGGGCTGTATTAGGTCTAGACAGACACCAGTGCAGGGCTGTATTAGGTCTAGACAGACACCAGAACAGGGCTGTATTAGGTCTAGACAGACACCAGATCAGGTCTAGACAGACACCAGAGCAGGGCTGTATTAGGTCTTGACAGACACCAGAGCAGGGCTGTATTAGGTCTAGACAGACACCAGAACAGGTCTAGACAGACACCAGTGCAAGGCTGTATTAGGTCTAGACAGACACCAGAGCAGGGCTGTATTAGGTTTAGACAGACACCACAACAGGTCTAGACAGACACCAGTGCAGGGCTGTATTAGGTCTAGACAGACACCAGTGCAGGGCTGTATTAGGTCTAGACAGACACCAGAACAGGTCTAGACAGACACCAGTGCAGGGCTGTATTAGGTCTAGACAGACACCAGAACAGGTCTACACAGACACCAGAGCAGGGCTGTATTAGGTCTAGACAGACACCAGATCAGGGCTGTATTAGGTCTAGACAGACACCAGAACAGGGCTGTATTAGGTCTAGACAGACACCAGAGCAGGGCTGTATTAGGTCTACACAGAGACCAGGGCAGGGCTGTATTAGGTCTAGACAGACACCAGAGCAGGGCTGTATTAGGTCTAGACAGACACCAGAACAGGGCTGTATTAGGTCTAGACAGACACCAGAGCAGGGCTGTATTAGGTCTAGACAGACACCAGAGCAGGGCTGTATTAGGTCTAGACAGACACCAGAACAGGTCTAGACAGACACCAGTGCAGGGCTGTATTAGGTCTAGACAGACACCAGAGCAGGGCTGTATTAGGTTTAGACAGACACCACAACAGGTCTAGACAGACACCAGAGCAGGGCTGTATTAGGTCTAGACAGACACCAGAACAGATCTAGACAGACACCAGAGCAAGGCTGTATTAGGTCTAGACAGACACCAGAACAGGGCTGTATTAGGTCTAGACAGACACCAGAACAGGTCTAGACAGACACCAGTGCAGGGCTGTATTAGGTCTAGACAGACACCAGTGCAGGGCTGTATTAGGTCTAGACAGACACCAGAGCAGGGCTGTATTAGGTCTAGACAGACACCAGTGCAGGGCTGTATTAGGTCTAGACAGACACCAGAACAGGGCTGTATTAGGTCTAGACAGACACCAAAGCAGGACTGTATTAGGTCTAGACAGACACCAGAACAGGTCTAGACAGACACCAGAGCAGGGCTGTATTAGGTCTAGACAGACACCAGTGCAGGGCTGTATTAGGTCTAGACAGACACCAGAACAGGGCTGTATTAGGTCTAGACAGACACCAGATCAGGTCTAGACAGACACCAGAGCAGGGCTGTATTAGGTCTTGACAGACACCAGAGCAGGGCTGTATTAGGTCTAGACAGACACCAGAACAGGTCTAGACAGACACCAGTGCAAGGCTGTATTAGGTCTAGACAGACACCAGAGCAGGGCTGTATTAGGTTTAGACAGACACCACAACAGGTCTAGACAGACACCAGTGCAGGGCTGTATTAGGTCTAGACAGACACCAGTGCAGGGCTGTATTAGGTCTAGACAGACACCAGAACAGGTCTAGACAGACACCAGTGCAGGGCTGTATTAGGTCTAGACAGACACCAGAACAGGTCTACACAGACACCAGAGCAGGGCTGTATTAGGTCTAGACAGACACCAGATCAGGGCTGTATTAGGTCTAGACAGACACCAGAACAGGGCTGTATTAGGTCTAGACAGACACCAGAGCAGGGCTGTATTAGGTCTACACAGAGACCAGGGCAGGGCTGTATTAGGTCTAGACAGACACCAGAGCAGGGCTGTATTAGGTCTAGACAGACACCAGAACAGGGCTGTATTAGGTCTAGACAGACACCAGAGCAGGGCTGTATTAGGTCTAGACAGACACCAGAGCAGGGCTGTATTAGGTCTAGACAGACACCAGAACAGGTCTAGACAGACACCAGTGCAGGGCTGTATTAGGTCTAGACAGACACCAGAGCAGGGCTGTATTAGGTTTAGACAGACACCACAACAGGTCTAGACAGACACCAGAGCAGGGCTGTATTAGGTCTAGACAGACACCAGAACAGATCTAGACAGACACCAGAGCAAGGCTGTATTAGGTCTAGACAGACACCAGAACAGGGCTGTATTAGGTCTAGACAGACACCAGAACAGGTCTAGACAGACACCAGTGCAGGGCTGTATTAGGTCTAGACAGACACCAGTGCAGGGCTGTATTAGGTCTAGACAGACACCAGAGCAGGGCTGTATTAGGTCTAGACAGACACCAGTGCAGGGCTGTATTAGGTCTAGACAGACACCAGAACAGGGCTGTATTAGGTCTAGACAGACACCAAAGCAGGACTGTATTAGGTCTAGACAGACACCAGAACAGGTCTAGACAGACACCAGTGCAGGGCTGTATTAGGTCTAGACAGACACCAGAACAGGTCTAGACAGACACCAGTGCAGGGCTGTATTAGGTCTAGACAGACACCAGAGCAGGGCTGTATTAGGTCTAGACAGACACCAGTGCAGGGCTGTATTAGGTCTAGACAGACACCAGAACAGGGCTGTATTAGGTCTAGACAGACACCAAAGCAGGACTGTATTAGGTCTAGACAGACACCAGAACAGGTCTAGACAGACACCAGAGCAGGGCTGTATTAGGTCTAGACAGACACCAGTGCAGGGCTGTATTAGGTCTAGACAGACACCAGAGCAGGGCTGTATTAGGTCTAGACAGACACCAGAGCAGGGCTGTATTAGGTCTAGACAGACACCAGAACAGGTCTAGACAGACACCAGAGCAGGGCTGTATTAGGTTTAGACAGACACCAGTAAAGGGCTGTATTAGGTTTAGACAGACACCAGAACAGGTCTAGACAGACACCAGTGCAGGGCTGTATTAGGTCTAGACAGACACCAGAGCAGGGCTGTATTAGGTCTAGACAGACACCAGAGCAGGGCTGTATTAGGTCTAGACAGACACCAGAACAGGTCTAGACAGACACCAGTGCAGGGCTGTATTAGGTCTAGACAGACACCAGTGCAGGGCTGTATTAGGTCTAGACAGACACCAGTGCAGGGCTGTATTAGGCCTAGACAGACACCAGAGCAGGGCTGTATTAGGTCTAGACAGACACCAGAACAGGTCTAGACAGACACCAGAGCAGGGCTGTATTAGGTCTAGACAGACACCAGAACAGGTCTAGACAGACACCAGAGCAGGGCTGTATTAGGTCTAGACAGACACCAGAACAGGTCTAGACAGACACCAGTGCAGGGCTGTATTAGGTCTAGACAGACACCAGAGCAGGGCTGTATTAGGTTTAGACAGACACCACAACAGGTCTAGACAGACACCAGAGCAGGGTTGTATTAGGTCTAGACAGACACCAGAACAGATCTAGACAGACACCAGAGCAAGGCTGTATTAGGTCTAGACAGACACCAGAACAGGTCTAGACAGACACCAGAGCAGGGCTGTATTAGGTTTAGACAGACACCAGTGCAGGGCTGTATTAGGTCTAGACAGACACCAGAACAGGTCTAGACAGACACCAGAGCAGGGCTGTATTAGGTCTAGACAGACACCAGAACAGGGCTGTATTAGGTCTAGACAGACACCAGAACAGGTCTAGACAGACACCAGTGCAGGGCTGTATTAGGTCTAGACAGACACCAGAACAGGTCTAGACAGACACCAGTGCAGGGCTGTATTAGGTCTAGACAGACACCAGAGCAGGGCTGTATTAGGTCTAGACAGACACCAGTGCAGGGCTGTATTAGGTCTAGACAGACACCAGAACAGGGCTGTATTAGGTCTAGACAGACACCAAAGCAGGACTGTATTAGGTCTAGACAGACACCAGAACAGGTCTAGACAGACACCAGAGCAGGGCTGTATTAGGTCTAGACAGACACCAGTGCAGGGCTGTATTAGGTCTTTACAGACACCAGAACAGGGCTGTATTAGGTCTAGACAGACACCAGATCAGGTCTAGACAGACACCAGAGCAGGGCTGTATTAGGTCTAGACAGACACCAGAGCAGGGCTGTATTAGGTCTAGACAGACACCAGAACAAGGCTGTATTAGGTCTAGACAGACACCAGAGCAGGGATGTATTAGGTCTAGACAGACACCAGAGCAGGGCTGTATTAGGTCTAGACAGACACCAGAACAGGTCTAGACAGACACCAGAGCAGGGCTGTATTAGGTCTAGACAGACACCAGAACAGGTCTAGACAGACACCAGAGCAGGGCTGTATTAGGTCTAGACAGACACCAGAACAGGTCTAGACAGACACCAGAGCAGGGCTGTATTAGGTCTAGACAGACACCAGAACAGGTCTAGACAGACACCAGAGCAGGACTGTATTAGGTCTAGACAGACACCAGAGCAGGGCTGTATTAGGTCTAGACAGACACCAGAGCAGGGCTGTATTAGGTCTAGACAGACACCAGAGCAGGGCTGTATTAGGTCTAGACAGACACCAGAACAGGGCTGTATTAGGTCTAGACAAACACCAGAACAGGGCTGTATTAGGTCTAGACAGACACCAGAGCAGGGCTGTATTAGGTCTAGACAGACACCAGAACAGGGCTGTATTAGGTCTAGACAGACACCAGAACAGGTCTAGACAGACACCAGTGCAGGGCTGTATTAGGTCTAGACAGACACCAGAGCAGGGCTGTATTAGGTTTAGACAGACACCACAACAGGTCTAGACAGACACCAGAGCAGGGCTGTATTAGGTCTAGACAGACACCAGAACAGGGCTGTATTAGGTCTAGACAGACACCAGAGCAGGGATGTATTAGGTCTAGACAGACACCAGAGCAGGGCTGTATTAGGTCTAGACAGACACCAGAACAGGTCTAGACAGACACCAGAGCAGGGCTGTATTAGGTCTAGACAGACACCAGAACAGGTCTAGACAGACACCAGAGCAGGGCTGTATTAGGTCTAGACAGACACCAGAACAGGTCTAGACAGACACCAGAGCAGGGCTGTATTAGGTCTAGACAGACACCAGAACAGGGCTGTATTAGGTCTAGACAGACACCAGAACAGGGCTGTATTAGGTCTAGACAGACACCAGAGCAGGGCTGTATTAGGTCTAGACAGACACCAGAACAGGGCTGTATTAGGTCTAGACAGACACCAGAACAGGGCTGTATTAGGTCTAGACAGACACCAGAACAGGGCTGTATTAGGTCTAGACAGACACCAGAGCAGGGCTGTATTAGGTCTAGACAGACACCAGAGCAGGGCTGTATTAGGTCTAGACAGACACCAGAACAGGGCTGTATTAGGTCTAGACAGACACCAGAACAGGTCTAGACAGACACCAGAACAGGGCTGTATTAGGTCTAGACAGACACCAGAGCAGGGCTGTATTAGGTCTAGACAGACACCAGAGCAGGGCTGTATTAGGTCTAGACAGACACCAGAACAGGGCTGTATTAGGTCTAGACAGACACCAGAGCAGGGCTGTATTAGGTCTAGACAGACACCAGAGCAGGGCTGTATTAGGTCTAGACAGACACCAGAACAGGGCTGTATTAGGTCTAGACAGACACCAGAACAGGGCTGTATTAGGTTTAGACAGACACCAGAACAGGTCTAGACAGACACCAGAGCAGGGCTGTATTAGGTCTAGACAGACACCAGAGCAGGGCTGTATTAGGTCTAGACAGACACCAGAGCAGGGCTGTATTAGGTCTAGACAGACACCAGAACAGGTCTAGACAGACACCAGAACAGGGCTGTATTAGGTCTAGACAGACACCAGAGCAGGGCTGTATTAGGTCTAGACAGACACCAGAACAGGTCTAGACAGACACCAGAGCAGGGCTGTATTAGGTCTAGACAGACACCAGAACAGGTCTAGACAGACACCAGAGCAGGGCTATATTAGGTCTAGACAGACACCAGAGCAGGGCTGTATTAGGTCTTGACAGACACCAGAGCAGGGCTGTATTAGGTCTAGACAGACACCAGAACAGGTCTAGACAGACACCAGAGCAGGGCTGTATTAGGTCTAGACAGACACCAGAGCAGGGCTGTATTAGGTGTAGGTCTACATGTGTGAATGTATTCACGTCAGTAGCAGACATCTACTCCCCTAGCGTGTGTGGGTGTGTGTGTGTGTCTGTGTGTGTGTGTGTGTGTGTGTGTCTGTGTGTCTGTGTGTGTGTGTGTGTGTGTGTGTGTGTGTGTGTGTGTGTGTGTGTGTGTGTGTGTGTGTGTGTGTGTGTGTGTGTGTGTGTGTGTGTCTGTGTGTGTGTGTGTGTGTGTGTGTGTGTGTGTGTGTGTGTGTGTGTGTGTGTGTGTGTGTGTGTCTGTGTGTGTGTGTGTGTGTGTGTGTCTGTGTGTGTGTGTGTGTCTGTGTGTGTGTGTGTCTGTGTGTGTGTGTGTGTGTGTCTGTGTGTGTCTGTGTGTGTGTGTGTCTGTGTGTGTGTGTGTCTGTGTGTGTGTGTGTGTGTGTGTGTGTGTGTCTGTGTGTGTGTGTGTGTGTGTGTGTGTGTGTGTGTGTGTGTGTGTGTGTGTGTGTGTGTGTGTGTGTGTGTGTGTGTGTGTGTGTGTGTGTGTGTGTGTGTGTGTGTGTGTGTGTGTGTGTGTGTGTGTGTGTGTGTGTGTGTGTGTGTGTGTGTGTGTGTGTGTGTGTGTGTGTGTGTGTGTGTGTGTCTGTCTGTGTGTGTGTGTGTGTGTGTGTGTGTGTGTGTGTGTGTGTGTGTGTGTGTGTGTGTGTCTGTGTGTGTGTGTCTGTGTGTGTGTGTGTGTGTGTGTGTGTGTGTGTGTGTGTGTGTGTGTGTGTGTGTGTGTATACTCTTATCACTGAACCCAATCTAAAGCCATACATCCACCACACCACACGGCTAGGACTTAATATAAAACCTGGAGGAAATCTAGGCTTACTGTTCACTCAAATAGCACATATATCTTTTCAGATTTTCCACTCAGAGATTTCTCAGGTGATGGTGTGTGTTGGTCATGTCAACCAAGCAGCAGGTGTGATGATGAATTTGAACTGGATGAAAACACTGCAGACTCCTGCTGTAAAACTAAAAACAGTTCTATTGTGAGAATAGTGAATAGAAAGCGGTAGCTAGCTAAGTTGATTGACAGTGATTATACTGTACCATTTGAAACAGGTCCATTAAGTCTGGAGGCTCAGGTCTACATATGTGTGTGTGATCAGTCAGTCTATGTAGGGCTTAGAGAGCCAGCAGGACAGGAAGGGTGAGGAGCATCGCTCTGGGGGGAGACAGCAGGGGACTCTCCCCCCTGGGGAATAGTGGACCCTCCAGCCCTCTGGTCATGGACTTGAACCCGGTGGGCCTAAAGGCCAATCTGTTCCACTCCTCAGTGACATGCGAAGCGTCACGCATGTCCTTAATGGATAAACAGACGGGAGCTGTTGCTCTGTTTCACTGCTTGGTTGGTTCATTCCTGACAGAGGAAAGGAAATAGGCATTTGGAATCTGTTGGTTTATAATCCTACTCTGGAGATGAATTGCAGAAGGGCTACTGCATGAAAATGAATAAAGCATCTCTATGGGCTTTAGAGAAACATACTGTACCCTGGTCATTGTGTGTGTGTGTGTGTGTGTGTGTGTGTGTGTGTGTGTGTGTGTGTGTGTGTGTGTGTGTGTGTGTGTGTGTGTGTGTGTGTGATTATGTTAGAGCCTGCTCATTCTTCACTTGTGAAATAAATCATTCTCACCTGGCTCTGAGAAAAATAAAGGTATTGAAGGAGAATGGAAATATGGAGAGGAGAGGAGGAGGCAAGGACCATTATATAGAAAGATGGAGGAGAGAAGAAGGGGTTATGGGTGGGTCATATATTCTCCTGTATTTTTAAAAATATTTATGCATCTTTCTTCTGGTTGTTTGTGTTTGTGGAAGATGACTTTTTATCAGATTGAAGCTCCATTCAGGCCTTCGGTCAGCCAGGGGAAGCAGGCAGACACCTTTCTCTCCTACCCTTTGGAGAATAGGAGCCTTGAATTTGATTTTCAGAGTCAGGGAGCGAGAGAGAGGGAGGAGTGGGTTGAGGTGGGATTTGAAGCACGTGTCGTTGAGAAAGGGCCGGCAGTGTGCATCCCTCCCCTTCCCCCCTACTAGGGGCCCCGATCGATACCAACTCCGAGCAATAAAGCTTTCCCCCTGTCATCTCAGCAGAATACAAAGCAGAATGGAGAGAGAGAGAGAGAGACAGAGAGAGGGAGAGAGAGAGAGAGAGAGACAGCGAGAGAGAGAGAGAGAGAGAGAGAGAGAGAGAGAGGTGAAAAGCTGTTCCGCTAGCCAGACCAATTTCCTACCCCCCTCAACCCACAACCACCACTCCCTCCCTCGTTCAATCGCTCTTTCTCTCCTCTCCCAATGCACACCATGTCCCTGTGCTCTGACTGTAGAAGGCTGATGTCTCTCTATTATAAAAATAACAGAATATATAAAGAATACAATGAGACACATTATTCCTCTGATTATCACAGGGAGAGAAGGAGGGATGGAGGGAGAAAGGGAAAAGAGAGGTAAAACATCCAGAGAATTGGATGGATGAATGGTGAGCAAAGAACATGCTAGTGGTAGGATAGGATAAAGGGAGTGAGGGAAGATGGGATGGAAGAGGGGGAACAGGGGATGGGGATGCGGATACGGGAGGAAGTATTACACTGAGAGAAAGATGGATGTACTGATAGAGGTAGAGGGGGAAGAGGAATAGTGATGAGAGAAAGCAGAACAGAGAGAAGAAGACGGAAAAGGTGAGAGAAAGAGAGAGGGAGATCACAAAGCAGAGTGTGCTAGGCAGAGAGAGAGGGAGAGCACAAAGCAGAGTGTGCTAGGCAGAGAGAGAGGGAGACCACAAAGCAGAGTGTGCTAGGCAGAGAGGAAGGGAGAGGGAGAGCACAAAGCAGAGCGTGCTAGGCAGAGAGAAAGGGAGAGGGAGAGCACAAAGCAGAGTGTGCTAGGCAGAGAGAGAGGGAGAGCACAAAGCAGAGTGTGCTAGGCAGAGAGAGAGGGAGAGCACAAAGCAGAGTGTGCTAGGCAGAGAGAAAGGGAGAGGGAGAGCACAAAGCAGAGTGTGCTAGGCAGAGAGAGAGGGAGAGCAAAAAGCAGAGTGTGCTAGGCAGAGGGAGAGCACAAAGCAGAGTGTGCTAGGCAGAGAGAGAGGGAGAGCAAAAAGCAGAGTGTGCTAGGCAGAGAGAGAGGGAGAGGGAGAGCACAAAGCAGAGCGTGCTAGGCAGAGAGGAAGGGAGAGGGAGAGCACAAAGCAGAGCGTGCTAGGCAGAGAGAAAGGGAGAGGGAGAGCACAAAGCAGACTGTGCTAGGCAGAGAGGAAGGGAGAGGGAGAGCACAAAGCAGAGTGTGCTAGGCAGAGAGAAAGGGAGAGGGAGAGCACAAAGCAGAGTGTGCTAGGCAGAGAGGAAGGGAGAGGGAGAGCACAAAGCAGAGTGTGCTAGGCAGAGAGAGAGGGAGAGGGAGAGCACAAAGCAGAGTGTGCTAGGCCGAGAGGAAGGGAGAGGGAGAGCACAAAGCAGAGCGTGCTAGGCAGAGAGAAAGGGAGAGGGAGAGCACAAAGCAGAGTGTGCTAGGCAGAGAGAGAGGGAGAGCACAAAGCAGAGTGTGCTAGGCAGAGAGAGAGGGAGAGCACAAAGCAGAGTGTGCTAGGCAGAGAGAGAGGGAGAGCACAAAGCAGAGTGTGCTAGGCAGAGAGAAAGGGAGATCACAACGCAGAGTGTGCTAGGCAGAGAGAGAGAGAGAGAGAGAGAGAGGGAGATCATAAAGCAGAGTGTGCTAGGCAGAGAGAGAGGGAGAGCAAAAAGCAGAGTGTGCTAGGCAGAGAGAAAGGGAGAGGGAGAGCACAAAGCAGAGTGTGCTAGGCAGAGAGAGAGGGAGAGCAAAAAGCAGAGTGTGCTAGGCAGAGAGAGAGGGAGAGGGAGAGCACAAAGCAGAGTGTGCTAGGCAGAGAGAGAGGGAGAGCAAAAAGCAGAGCGTGCTAGGCAGAGAGAGAGGGAGAGGGAGAGCACAAAGCAGAGCGTGCTAGGCAGAGAGAAAGGGAGAGGGAGAGCACAAAGCAGACTGTGCTAGGCAGAGAGGAAGGGAGAGGGAGAGCACAAAGCAGAGTGTGCTAGGCAGAGAGGAAGGGAGAGGGAGAGCACAAAGCAGAGTGTGCTAGGCAGAGAGAGAGGGAGAGGGAGAGCACAAAGCAGAGTGTGCTAGGCAGAGAGGAAGGGAGAGGGAGAGCACAAAGCAGAGTGTGCTAGGCAGAGAGAGAGGGAGAGGGAGAGCACAAAGCAGAGTGTGCTAGGCAGAGAGGAAGGGAGAGGGAGAGCACA
This sequence comes from Oncorhynchus nerka, assembly GCF_034236695.1. NCBI lineage: Eukaryota > Metazoa > Chordata > Actinopteri > Salmoniformes > Salmonidae > Oncorhynchus > Oncorhynchus nerka. The sequence continues at coordinate 27,587,456 of NC_088409.1, forward strand.
AAGCAGAGCGTGCTAGGCAGAGAGAAAGGGAGAGGGAGAGCACAAAGCAGAGTGTGCTAGGCAGACAGAGAGGGAGAGCACAAAGCAGAGTGTGCTAGGCAGAGAGAGAGGGAGAGCACAAAGCAGAGTGTGCTAGGCAGAGAGAGAGGGAGAGCACAAAGCAGACTGTGCTAGGCAGAGAGAAAGGGAGATCACAACGCAGAGTGTGCTAGGCAGAGAGAGAGAGAGAGGGAGATCATAAAGCAGAGTGTGCTAGGCAGAGAGAAAGGGAGAGCACAAAGCAGAACGTGCTAGGCAGCGAGAGAGGGAGAGGGAGAGCACAAAGCAGAGTGTGCTAGGCAGAGAGAGAGGGAGAGCAAAAAGCAGAGCGTGCTAGGCAGAGAGAGAGGGAGAGGGAGAGCACAAAGCAGAGCGTGCTAGGCAGAGAGAAAGGGAGAGGGAGAGCACAAAGCAGAGTGTGCTAGGCAGAGAGAGAGGGATAGCACAAAGCAGAGTGTGCTAGGCAGAGAGAGAGGGAGAGCACAAAGCAGAGTGTGCTAGGCAGAGAGAAAGGGAGAGGGAGAGCACAAAGCAGAGTGTGCTAGGCAGAGAGAGAGGGAGAGCACAAAGCAGAGTGTGCTAGGCAGAGGGAGAGCACAAAGCAGAGTGTGCTAGGCAGAGAGAGAGGGAGAGCAAAAAGCAGAGTGTGCTAGGCAGAGAGAGAGGGAGAGGGAGAGCACAAAGCAGAGCGTGCTAGGCAGAGAGGAAGGGAGAGGGAGAGCACAAAGCAGAGCGTGCTAGGCAGAGAGAAAGGGAGAGGGAGAGCACAAAGCAGACTGTGCTAGGCAGAGAGGAAGGGAGAGGGAGAGCACAAAGCAGAGCGTGCTAGGCAGAGAGAGAGGGAGAGGGAGAGCACAAAGCAGAGTGTGCTAGGCAGAGAGGAAGGGAGAGGGAGAGCACAAAGCAGAGTGTGCTAGGCAGAGAGAAAGGGAGAGGGAGAGCACAAAGCAGAGTGTGTTAGGCCGAGAGGAAGGGAGAGCACAAAGCAGAGTGTGCTAGGCAGAGAGAGAGGGAGAGCAAAAAGCAGAGCGTGCTAGGCAGAGAGAGAGGGAGAGGGAGAGCACAAAGCAGAGCGTGCTAGGCAGAGAGAAAGGGAGAGGGAGAGCACAAAGCAGAGTGTGCTAGGCAGAGAGAGAGGGAGAGCACAAAGCAGAGTGTGCTAGGCAGAGGGAGAGCACAAAGCAGAGTGTGCTAGGCAGAGAGAGAGGGAGAGCAAAAAGCAGAGTGTGCTAGGCAGAGAGAGAGGGAGAGGGAGAGCACAAAGCAGAGCGTGCTAGGCAGAGAGGAAGGGAGAGGGAGAGCACAAAGCAGAGCGTGCTAGGCAGAGAGAAAGGGAGAGGGAGAGCACAAAGCAGACTGTGCTAGGCAGAGAGGAAGGGAGAGGGAGAGGGAGAGCACAAAGCAGAGCGTGCTAGGCAGAGAGAGAGGGAGAGGGAGAGCACAAAGCAGAGCGTGCTAGGCAGAGAGGAAGGGAGAGGGAGAGCACAAAGCAGAGCGTGCTAGGCAGAGAGAAAGGGAGAGGGAGAGCACAAAGCAGAGTGTGCTAGGCAGAGAGGAAGGGAGAGGGAGAGCACAAAGCAGAGCGTGCTAGGCAGAGAGAGAGGGAGAGGGAGAGCACAAAGCAGAGTGTGCTAGGCAGAGAGGAAGGGAGAGGGAGAGCACAAAGCAGAGTGTGCTAGGCAGAGAGAAAGGGAGAGGGAGAGCACAAAGCAGAGTGTGTTAGGCCGAGAGGAAGGGAGAGCACAAAGCAGAGTGTGCTAGGCAGAGAGAGAGGGAGAGCACAAAGCAGAGTGTGCTAGGCAGAGAGAGAGGGAGAGCACAAAGCAGACTGTGCTAGGCAGAGAGAAAGGGAGATCACAACGCAGAGTGTGCTAGGCAGAGAGAGAGAGAGAGAGAGAGGGAGATCATAAAGCAGAGTGTGCTAGGCAGAGAGAGAGGGAGAGCAAAAAGCAGAGTGTGCTAGGCAGAGAGAAAGGCTGAGGGAGAGCACAAAGCAGAGTGTGCTAGGCAGAGAGAGAGGGAGAGCAAAAAGCAGAGTGTGCTAGGTAGAGAGAGAGGGAGAGGGAGAGCACAAAGCAGAGTGTGCTAGGCAGAGAGGAAGGGAGAGGGAGAGCACAAAGCAGAGTGTGCTAGGCAGAGAGAGAGGGAGAGGGAGAGCACAAAGCAGAGTGTGCTAGGCAGAGAGGAAGGGAGAGGGAGAGCACAAAGCAGAGCGTGCTAGGCAGAGAGGAAGGGAGAGGGAGAGCACAAAGCAGACTGTGCTAGGCAGAGAGAAAGGGAGATCACAACGCAGAGTGTGCTAGGCAGAGAGAGAGAGAGAGAGAGGGAGATCATAAAGCAGAGTGTGCTAGGCAGAGAGAGAGGGAGAGCACAAAGCAGAGCGTGCTAGGCAGCGAGAGGGAGAGCACAAAGCAGAGTGTCCTAGGCAGAGAGAGGGAGAGCAAAAAGCAGAGCGTGCTAGGCAGAGATAGAGGGAGAGGGAGAGCACAAAGCAGAGCGTGCTAGGCAGAGAAGAAGGGAGAGGGAGAGCACAAAGCAGAGTGTGCTAGGCAGAGAGAAAGGGAGAGGGAGAGCACAAAGCAGACTGTGCTAGGCAGAGAGGAAGGGAGGGAGAGGGAGAGCACAAAGCAGAGTGTGCTAGGCAGAGAGGAAGGGAGAGGAGAGAGCACAAAGCAGAGTGTGCTAGGCAGAGAGAAGAGAGAGAGCAGAGGAGAGCACAAAGCAGAGTGTGCTAGGCAGAGAGGAAGGGAGAGGGAGAGCACAAAGCAGAGTGTGCTAGGCAGAGAGGAAGGGAGAGGGAGAGCACAAAGCGGAGCGTGCTAGGCAGAGAGAAAGGGAGAGGGAGAGCACAAAGCAGAGTGTGCTAGGCAGAGAGAGAGGGAGAGCACAAAGCAGAGTGTGCTAGGCAGAGAGAGAGGGAGAGCACAAAGCAGACTGTGCTAGGCAGAGAGAAAGGGAGATCACAACGCAGAGTGTGCTAGGCAGAGAGAGAGAGAGAGAGAGAGGGAGATCATAAAGCAGAGTGTGCTAGGCAGAGAGAGAGGGAGAGCAAAAAGCAGAGTGTGCTAGGCAGAGAGAAAGGCTGAGGGAGAGCACAAAGCAGAGTGTGCTAGGCAGAGAGAGAGGGAGAGCAAAAAGCAGAGTGTGCTAGGTAGAGAGAGAGGGAGAGGGAGAGCACAAAGCAGAGTGTGCTAGGCAGAGAGGAAGGGAGAGGGAGAGCACAAAGCAGAGTGTGCTAGGCAGAGAGAGAGGGAGAGGGAGAGCACAAAGCAGAGTGTGCTAGGCAGAGAGGAAGGGAGAGGGAGAGCACAAAGCAGAGCGTGCTAGGCAGAGAGGAAGGGAGAGGGAGAGCACAAAGCAGACTGTGCTAGGCAGAGAGAAAGGGAGATCACAACGCAGAGTGTGCTAGGCAGAGAGAGAGAGAGAGAGAGGGAGATCATAAAGCAGAGTGTGCTAGGCAGAGAGAAAGGGAGAGCACAAAGCAGAGCGTGCTAGGCAGCGAGAGAGGGAGAGCACAAAGCAGAGTGTCCTAGGCAGAGAGAGAGGGAGAGCAAAAAGCAGAGCGTGCTAGGCAGAGATAGAGGGAGAGGGAGAGCACAAAGCAGAGCGTGCTAGGCAGAGAAGAAGGGAGAGGGAGAGCACAAAGCAGAGTGTGCTAGGCAGAGAGAAAGGGAGAGGGAGAGCACAAAGCAGACTGTGCTAGGCAGAGAGGAAGGGAGAGGGAGAGCACAAAGCAGAGTGTGCTAGGCAGAGAGGAAGGGAGAGGGAGAGCACAAAGCAGAGTGTGCTAGGCAGAGAGAGAGAGAGAGAGAGGGAGAGCACAAAGCAGAGTGTGCTAGGCAGAGAGGAAGGGAGAGGGAGAGCACAAAGCAGAGTGTGCTAGGCAGAGAGGAAGGGAGAGGGAGAGCACAAAGCGGAGCGTGCTAGGCAGAGAGAAAGGGAGAGGGAGAGCACAAAGCAGAGTGTGCTAGGCAGAGAGAGAGGGAGAGCACAAAGCAGAGTGTGCTAGGCAGAGAGAGAGAAGGAGAGCACAAAGCAGAGTGTGCTAGGCAGAGAGAGAGGGAGAGCACAAAGCAGACTGTGCTAGGCAGAGAGAAAGGGAGATCACAACGCAGAGTGTGCTAGGCAGAGAGAGAGAGAGAGAGAGAGGGAGATCATAAAGCAGAGTGTGCTAGGCAGAGAGAAAGGGAGTGCACAAAGCAGAGCGTGCTAGGCAGAGAGAGAGAGAGAGCAAAAAGCAGAGTGTGCTAGGCAGAGAGAAAGGGAGAGGGAGAGCACAAAGCAGAGTGTGCTAGGCAGAGAGAGAGGGAGAGCAAAAAGCAGAGCGTGCTAGGCAGAGAGAGAGGGAGAGGGAGAGCACAAAGCAGAGTGTGCTAGGCAGAGAGAGAGGGAGAGCAAAAAGCAGAGCGTGCTAGGCAGAGAGAGAGGGAGAGGGAGAGCACAAAGCAGAGCGTGCTAGGCAGAGAGAGAGGGAGAGGGAGAGCACAAAGCAGAGCGTGCTAGGCAGAGAGAGAGGGAGAGGGAGAGCACAAAGCAGAGCGTGCTAGGCAGAGAGAAAGGGAGAGGGAGAGCACAAAGCAGAGTGTGCTAGGCAGAGAGGAAGGGAGAGGGATAGCACAAAGCAGAGCGTGCTAGGCAGAGAGAGAGGGAGAGGGAGAGCACAAAGCAGAGCGTGCTAGGCAGAGAGAGAGGGAGAGGGAGAGCACAGAGCAGAGCGTGCTAGGCAGAGAGAAAGGGAGAGGGAGAGCACAAAGCAGAGTGTGCTAGGCAGAGAGGAAGGGAGAAGGAGAGCACAAAGCAGAGCGTGCTAGGCAGAGAGAGAGAGAGAGAGAGAGAGAGAGAGAGGGAGATCATAAAGCAGAGTGTGCTAGGCAGAGAGAAAGGGAGAGCACAAAGCAGAGCGTGCTAGGCAGCGAGAGAGGGAGAGGGAGAGCACAAAGCAGAGTGTGCAAGGCAGAGAGAGAGGGAGAGCAAAAAGCAGAGCGTGCTAGGCAGAGAGAGAGGGAGAGGGAGAGCACAAAGCAGAGCGTGCTAGGCAGAGAGGAAGGGAGAGGGAGAGCACAAAGCAGAGTGTGCTAGGCAGAGAGGAAGGGAGAGGGAGAGCACAAAGCAGAGTGTGCTAGGCAGAGAGAGAGAGAGAGAGAGGGGGAGAGCACAAAGCAGAGTGTGCTAGGCAGAGAGGAAGGGAGAGGGAGAGCACAAAGCAGAGTGTGCTAGGCAGAGAGGAAGGGAGAGGGAGAGCACAAAGCGGAGCGTGCTAGGCAGAGAGAAAGGGAGAGGGAGAGCACAAAGCAGAGTGTGCTAGGCAGAGAGAGAGGGAGAGCACAAAGCAGAGTGTGCTAGGCAGAGAGAGAGGGAGAGCACAAAGCAGACTGCTTGGCAGAGAGAAAGGGAGATCACAACGCAGAGTGTGCTAGGCAGAGAGAGAGAGAGAGAGAGAGGGAGATCATAAAGCAGAGTGTGCTAGACAGAGAGAAAGGGAGAGCACAAAGCAGAGCGTGCTAGGCAGAGAGAGAGGGAGAGCAAAAAGCAGAGTGTGCTAGGCAGAGAGAAAGGGAGAGGGAGAGCACAAAGCAGAGTGTGCTAGGCAGAGAGAGAGGGAGAGCAAAAAGCAGAGCGTGCTAGGCAGAGAGAGAGGGAGAGGGAGAGCACAAAGCAGAGTGTGCTAGGCAGAGAGAGAGGGAGAGCAAAAAGCAGAGCGTGCTAGGCAGAGAGAGAGGGAGAGGGAGAGCACAAAGCAGAGCGTGCTAGGCAGAGAGAGAGGGAGAGGGAGAGCACAAAGCAGAGTGTGCTAGGCAGAGAGGAAGGGAGAGGGATAGCACAAAGCAGAGCGTGCTAGGCAGAGAGAGAGGGAGAGGGAGAGCACAAAGCAGAGTGTGCTAGGCAGTGAGGAAGGGAGAGGGAGAGCACAAAGCAGAGTGTGCTAGGCAGAGAGAGAGAGAGAGGGAGAGCACAAAGCAGAGTGTGCTAGGCAGAGAGGAAGGGAGAGGGAGAGCACAAAGCAGAGCGTGCTAGGCAGAGAGAAAGGGAGAGGGAGAGCACAAAGCAGAGCGTGCTAGGCAGAGAGAAAGGGAGAGGGAGAGCACAAAGCAGAGTGTGCTAGGCAGAGAGAGAGGGAGAGCACAAAGCAGAGTGTGCTAGGCAGAGGGAGAGGGAGAGCACAATGCAGAGTGTGCTAGGCAGAGAGAGAGGGAGAGGGAGAGCACAAAGCAGAGTGTGCTAGGCAGAGAGAGAGGGAGAGGGAGAGCACAAAGCAGAGCGTGCTAGGCAGAGAGAAAGGGAGAGGGAGAGCACAAAGCAGAGTGTGCTAGGCAGAGAGAGAGGGAGAGCACAAAGCAGAGTGTGCTAGGCAGAGAGAGAGGGAGAGCACAAAGCAGAGTGTGCTAGGCAGAGAGAGAGGGAGAGCACAAAGCAGAGTGTGCTAGGCAGAGAGAAAGGGAGAGCACAAAGCAGAGCGTGCTAGGCAGAGAGGAAGGGAGAGGGAGAGCACAAAGCAGAGCGTGCTAGGCAGAGAGAAAGGGAGAGGGAGAGCACAAAGCAGACTGTGCTAGGCAGAGAGGAAGGGAGAGGGAGAGCACAAAGCAGAGTGTGCTAGGCAGAGAGGAAGGGAGAGGGATAGCACAAAGCAGAGCGTGCTAGGCAGAGAGAGAGGGAGAGGGAGAGCACAAAGCAGAGCGTGCTAGGCAGAGAGAGAGGGAGAGGGAGAGCACAAAGCAGAGCGTGCTAGGCAGAGAGAAAGGGAGAGGGAGAGCACAAAGCAGAGTGTGCTAGGCAGAGAGGAAGGGAGAGGGATAGCACAAAGCAGAGCGTGCTAGGCAGAGAGAGAGAGAGAGAGAGAGAGAGAGAGAGAGAGAGAGGGAGATCATAAAGCAGAGTGTGCTAGGCAGAGAGAAAGGGAGAGCACAAAGCAGAGCGTGCTAGGCAGCGAGAGAGGGAGAGGGAGAGCACAAAGCAGAGTGTGCTAGGCAGAGAGAGAGGGAGAGCAAAAAGCAGAGCGTGCTAGGCAGAGAGAGAGGGAGAGGGAGAGCACAAAGCAGAGCGTGCTAGGCAGAGAGGAAGGGAGAGGGAGAGCACAAAGCAGAGTGTGCTAGGCAGAGAGAAAGGGAGAGGGAGAGCACAAAGCAGACTGTGCTAGGCAGAGAGGAAGGGAGAGGGAGAGCACAAAGCAGAGTGTGCTAGGCAGAGAGGAAAGGAGAGGGAGAGCACAAAGCAGAGTGTGCTAGGCAGAGAGAGAGAGAGAGAGAGAGAGGGAGAGCACAAAGCAGAGTGTGCTAGGCAGAGAGGAAGGGAGAGGGAGAGCACAAAGCAGAGTGTGCTAGGCAGAGAGGAAGGGAGAGGGAGAGCACAAAGCGGAGCGTGCTAGGCAGAGAGAAAGGGAGAGGGAGAGCACAAAGCAGAGTGTGCTAGGCAGAGAGAGAGGGAGAGCACAAAGCAGAGTGTGCTAGGCAGAGAGAGAGGGAGAGCACAAAGCAGACTGCTTGGCAGAGAGAAAGGGAGATCACAACACAGAGTGTGCTAGGCAGAGAGAGAGAGAGAGAGAGAGAGGGAGATCATAAAGCAGAGTGTGCTAGACAGAGAGAAAGGGAGAGCACAAAGCAGAGCGTGCTAGGCAGAGAGAGAGGGAGAGCAAAAAGCAGAGTGTGCTAGGCAGAGAGAAAGGGGGAGGGAGAGCACAAAGCAGAGTGTGCTAGGCAGAGAGAGAGGGAGAGCAAAAAGCAGAGCGTGCTAGGCAGAGAGAGAGGGAGAGGGAGAGCACAAAGCAGAGTGTGCTAGGCAGAGAGAGAGGGAGAGCAAAAAGCAGAGCGTGCTAGGCAGAGAGAGAGGGAGAGGGAGAGCACAAAGCAGAGCGTGCTAGGCAGAGAGAGAGGGAGAGGGAGAGCACAAATCAGAGCGTGCTAGGCAGAGAGAGAGGGAGAGGGAGAGCACAAAGCAGAGTGTGCTAGGCAGAGAGGAAGGGAGAGGGATAGCACAAAGCAGAGCGTGCTAGGCAGAGAGAGAGGGAGAGGGAGAGCACAAAGCAGAGTGTGCTAGGCAGAGAGAGAGGGAGAGGGAGAGCACAAAGCAGAGTGTGCTAGGCAGAGAGGAAGGGAGAGGGAGAGCACAAAGCAGAGCGTGCTAGGCAGAGAGAAAGGGAGAGGGAGAGCACAAAGCAGAGCGTGCTAGGCAGAGAGAAAGGGAGAGGGAGAGCACAAAGCAGAGTGTGCTAGGCAGAGAGAGAGGGAGAGCACAAAGCAGAGTGTGCTAGGCAGAGGGAGAGGGAGAGCACAATGCAGAGTGTGCTAGGCAGAGAGAGAGGGAGAGGGAGAGCACAAAGCAGAGTGTGCTAGGCAGAGAGAGAGGGAGAGGGAGAGCACAAAGCAGAGCGTGCTAGGCAGAGAGAAAGGGAGAGGGAGAGCACAAAGCAGAGTGTGCTAGGCAGAGAGAGAGGGAGAGCACAAAGCAGAGTGTGCTAGGCAGAGAGAGAGGGAGAGCACAAAGCAGAGTGTGCTAGGCAGAGAGGGAGGGAGAGCACAAAGCAGACTGTGCTAGGCAGAGAGAAAGGGAGATCACAACGCAGAGTGTGCTAGGCAGAGAGAGAGAGAGAGAGAGAGGGAGATCATAAAGCAGAGTGTGCTAGGCAGAGAGAAAGGGAGAGCACAAAGCAGAGCGTGCTAGGCAGAGAGAGAGGGAGAGCAAAAAGCAGAGTGTGCTAGGCAGAGAGAAAGGGAGAGGGAGAGCACAAAGCAGAGTGTGCTAGGCAGAGAGAGAGGGAGAGCAAAAAAGCAGAGCGTGCTAGGCAGAGAGAGAGGGAGAGGGAGAGCACAAAGCAGAGTGTGCTAGGCAGAGAGAGAGGGAGAGCAAAAAGCAGAGCGTGCTAGGCAGAGAGAGAGGGAGAGGGAGAGCACAAAGCAGAGCGTGCTAGGCAGAGAGAGAGGGAGAGGGAGAGCACAAAGCAGAGCGTGCTAGGCAGAGAGAGAGGGAGAGGGAGAGCACAAAGCAGAGTGTGCTAGGCAGTGAGGAAGGGAGAGGGAGAGCACAAAGCAGAGTGTGCTAGGCAGAGAGAGAGGGAGAGGGAGAGCACAAAGCAGAGTGTGCTAGGCAGAGAGGAAGGGAGAGGGAGAGCACAAAGCAGAGCGTGCTAGGCAGAGAGAAAGGGAGAGGGAGAGCACAAAGCAGAGTGTGCTAGGCAGAGAGAGAGGGAGAGCACAAAGCAGAGCGTGCTTGGCAGAGAGAAAGGGAGAGGGAGAGCACAAAGCAGAGCGTGCTAGGCAGAGAGAAAGGGAGAGGGAGAGCACAAAGCAGAGTGTGCTAGGCAGAGGGAGAGAGGAGAGCACAATGCAGAGTGTGCTAGGCAGAGAGAGGGGAGGGAGAGCACAAAGCAGAGTGTGCTAGGCAGAGAGAGAGGAGAGGGAGAGCACAAAGCAGAGCGTGCTAGGCAGAGAGAGAGGGAGAGGGAGAGCACAAAGCAGAGTGTGCTAGGCAGAGAGGAAGGGAGGGAGAGCACAAAGCAGAGTGTGCTAGGCAGAGAGAGAGGGAGAGGGAGAGCACAAAGCAGAGTGTGCTAGGCAGAGAGAAAAGGGAGAGGGAGAGCACAAAGCAGAGCGTGCTAGGCAGAGAGAAAGGGAGAGGAGAGCACAAAGCAGAGTGTGCTAGGCAGAGAGAGAGGGAGAGCACAAAGCAGAGTGTGCTAGGCAGAGAGAGAGAGGGAGAGCACAAAGCAGAGTGTGCTAGGCAGAGAGAGAGGGAGAGCACAAAGCAGACTGTGCTAGGCAGAGAGAAAGGGAGATCACAACGCAGAGTGTGCTAGGCAGAGAGAGAGAGAGAGGGAGATCATAAAGCAGAGTGTGCTAGGCAGAGAGAAAGGGAGAGCACAAAGCAGAGCGTGCTAGGCAGCGAGAGAGGGAGAGGGAGAGCACAAAGCAGAGTGTGCTAGGCAGAGAGAGAGGGAGAGCAAAAAGCAGAGCGTGCTAGGCAGAGAGAGAGGGAGAGGGAGAGCACAAAGCAGAGCGTGCTAGGCAGAGAGGAAGGGAGAGGGAGAGCACAAAGCAGAGCGTGCTAGGCAGAGAGAGAGGGAGAGGGAGAGCACAAAGCAGACTATGCTAGGCAGAGAGGAAGGGAGAGCACAAAGCAGAGTGTGCTAGGCAGAGAGGAAGGGAGAGGGAGAGCACAAAGCAGAGCGTGCTAGGCAGAGAGAAAGGGAGAGGGAGAGCACAAAGCAGACTGTGCTAGGCAGAGAGGAAGGGAGAGGGAGAGCACAAAGCAGAGTGTGCTAGGCAGAGAGGAAGGGAGAGGGAGAGCACAAAGCAGAGTGTGCTAGGCAGAGAGAGAGAGAGAGAGGGAGAGCACAAAGCAGAGTGTGCTAGGCAGAGAGGAAGGGAGAGGGAGAGCACAAAGCAGAGTGTGCTAGGCAGAGAGGAAGGGAGAGGGAGAGCAAAAAGCAGAGCGTGCTAGGCAGAGAGAAAGGGAGAGGGAGAGCACAAAGCAGAGTGTGCTAGGCAGAGAGAGAGGGAGAGCACAAAGCAGAGTGTGCTAGGCAGAGAGAGAGGGAGAGCACAAAGCAGAGTGTGCTAGGCAGAGAGAGAGGGAGAGCACAAAGCAGACTGTGCTAGGCAGAGAGAAAGGGAGATCACAACGCAGAGTGTGTTAGGCAGAGAGAGAGAGAGAGAGAGAGGGAGATCATAAAGCAGAGTGTGCTAGGCAGAGAGAAAGGGAGAGCACAAAGCAGAGCGTGCTAGGCAGAGAGAGAGGGAGAGCAAAAAGCAGAGTGTGCTAGGCAGAGAGAAAGGGAGAGGGAGAGCACAAAGCAGAGTGTGCTAGGCAGAGAGAGAGGGAGAGCAAAAAGCAGAGCGTGCTAGGGAGAGAGAGAGGGAGAGGGAGGGCACAAAGCAGAGTGTGCTAGGCAGAGAGAGAGGGAGAGCAAAAAGCAGAGCGTGCTAGGCAGAGAGAGAGGGAGAGGGAGAGCACAAAGCAGAGCGTGCTAGGCAGAGAGAGAGGGAGAGGGAGAGCACAAAGCAGAGCGTGCTAGGCAGAGAGAAAGGGAGAGGGAGAGCACAAAGCAGAGTGTGCTAGGCAGAGAGGAAGGGAGAGGGATAGCACAAAGCAGAGCGTGCTAGGCAGAGAGAGAGGGAGAGGGAGAGCACAAAGCAGAGTGTGCTAGGCAGTGAGGAAGGGAGAGGGAGAGCACAAAGCAGAGTGTGCTAGGCAGAGAGAGAGGGAGAGGGAGAGCACAAAGCAGAGTGTGCTAGGCAGAGAGGAAGGGAGAGGGAGAGCACAAAGCAGAGCGTGCTAGGCAGAGAGAAAGGGAGAGGGAGAGCACAAAGCAGAGTGTGCTAGGCAGAGAGAGAGGGAGAGCACAAAGCAGAGTGTGCTAGTCAGAGAGAAAGGGAGAGGGAGAGCACAAAGCAGAGCGTGCTAGGCAGAGAGAAAGGGAGAGGGAGAGCACAAAGCAGAGTGTGCTAGGCAGAGAGAGAGGGTGAGGGAGAGCACAAAGCAGAGTGTGCTAGGCAGAGAAAGAGGGAGAGCACAAAGCAGAGTGTGCTAGGCAGAGAGAGAGGGAGAGGGAGAGCACAAAGCAGAGTGTGCTAGGCAGAGAGAGAGGGAGAGGGAGAGCACAAAGCAGAGTGTGCTAGGAAGAGAGAGAGGGAGAGGGAGAGCACAAAGCAGAGTGTGCTAGGCAGAGGGAGAGGGAGAGCACAATGCAGAGTGTGCTAGGCAGAGAGAGAGGGAGAGCACAAAGCAGAGTGTGCTAGGCAGAGAGAGAGGGAGAGGGAGAGCACAAAGCAGAGCGTGCTAGGCAGAGAGAGAGGGAGAGGGAGAGCACAAAGCAGAGTGTGCTAGGCAGAGAGAAAGGGAGAGGGAGAGCACAAAGCAGAGTGTGCTAGGCAGAGAGAGATGGAGAGGGAGAGCACAAAGCAGAGCGTGCTAGGCAGAGAGAGAGGGAGAGCACAAAGCAGAGTGTGCTAGACAGAAGGAGAGGGAGAGCACAAAGCAGAGCGTGCTAGGCAGAGAGAGAGGGAGAGCACAAACAGAGTGTGCTAGGCAGAGAGAGGGAGAGCACAAAGCAGAGTGTGCCAGGCTGAGAGAGAGGGAGAGCACAAAGCAGAGTGTGCTAGGCAGAAGGAGAGGGAGAGCACAAAGCAGAGCGTGCTAGGCAGAGAGAGAGGGAGAGCCCAAACAGAGTGTGCTAGGCAGAGAGAGAGGGAGAGCACAAAGCAGAGTGTGCTAGGCAGAGAGAGAGGGAGAGGGAGAGCACAAAGCAGAGCGTGCTAGGCAGAGAGAAAGGGAGAGGGAGAGCACAAAGCAGAGCGTGCTAGGCAGAGAGAAAGGGAGAGGGAGAGCACAAAGCAGAGTGTGCTAGGCAGAGAGAGAGGGAGAGGGAGAGCACAAAGCAGAGTGTGCTAGGCAGAGAGAGAGGGAGAGGGAGAGCACAAAGCAGAGTGTGCTAGAGAGAGGGAGAGGGAGAGCACAAAGCAGAGTGTGCTAGGCAGAGAGAGAGGGAGAGCACAAAGCAGAGTGTGCTAGGCAGAGAGAGAGGGAGAGGGAGAGCACAAAGCAGAGTGTGCTAGGCAGAGAGAGAGGGAGAGGGAGAGCACAAAGCAGAGTGTGCTAGGCAGAGGGAGAGGGAGAGCACAAAGCAGAGTGTGCTAGGCAGAGAGAGAGGGAGAGGGAGAGCACAAAGCAGAGTGTGCTAGGCAGAGAGAGAGGGAGAGGGAGAGCACAAAGCAGAGCGTGCTAGGCAGAGAGAGAGGGAGAGGGAGAGCACAAAGCAGAGTGTGCTAGGCAGAGAGAAAGGGAGAGGGAGAGCACAAAGCAGAGTGTGCTAGGCAGAGAGAGATGGAGAGGGAGAGCACAAAGCAGAGCGTGCTAGGCAGAGAGAGAGGGAGAGCACAAAGCAGAGTGTGCTAGGCAGAAGGAGAGGGAGAGCACAAAGCAGAGCGTGCTAGGCAGAGAGAGAGGGAGAGCCCAAACAGAGTGTGCTAGGCAGAGAGAGAGGGAGAGCACAAAGCAGAGTGTGCTAGGCAGAGAGAGAGGGAGAGCACAAAGCAGAGTGTGCTAGGCAGAGAGAGAGGGAGAGGGAGAGCACAAAGCAGAGCGTGCTAGGCAGAGAGAAAGGGAGAGGGAGAGCACAAAGCAGAGCGTGCTAGGCAGAGAGAAAGGGAGAGGGAGAGCACAAAGCAGAGTGTGCTAGGCAGAGAGAGAGGGAGAGGAAGAGCACAAAGCAGAGTGTGCTAGGCAGAGAGAGAGGGAGAGGGAGAGGGAGAGCACAAAGCAGAGTGTGCTAGAGAGAGGGAGAGGGAGAGCACAATGCAGAGTGTGCTAGGCAGAGAGAGAGGGAGAGCACAAAGCAGAGTGTGCTAGGCAGAGAGAGAGGGAGAGGGAGAGCACAAAGCAGAGTGTGCTAGGCAGAGAGAGAGGGAGAGGGAGAGCACAAAGCAGAGTGTGCTAGGCAGAGGGAGAGGGAGAGCACAAAGCAGAGTGTGCTAGGCAGAGAGAGAGGGAGAGGGAGAGCACAAAGCAGAGTGTGCTAGGCAGAGAGAGAGGGAGAGGGAGAGCACAAAGCAGAGCGTGCTAGGCAGAGAGAGAGGGAGAGGGAGAGCACAAAGCAGAGTGTGCTAGGCAGAGAGAAAGGGAGAGGGAGAGCACAAAGCAGAGTGTGCTAGGCAGAGAGAGATGGAGAGGGAGAGCACAAAGCAGAGCGTGCTAGGCAGAGAGAGAGGGAGAGCACAAAGCAGAGTGTGCTAGGCAGAAGGAGAGGGAGAGCACAAAGCAGAGCGTGCTAGGCAGAGAGAGAGGGAGAGCACAAAGCAGAGTGTGCTAGGCTGAGAGAGAGAGAGAGGGAGAGCACAAAGCAGAGTGTGCTAGGCAGAAGGAGAGGGAGAGCACAAAGCAGAGCGTGCTAGGCAGAGAGAGAGGGAGAGCCCAAACAGAGTGTGCTAGGCAGAGAGAGAGGGAGAGCACAAAGCAGAGCGTGCTAGGCAGAGAGAAAGGGAGAGGGAGAGCACAAAGCAGAGCGTGCTAGGCAGAGAGAAAGGGAGCGGGAGAGCACAAAGCAGAGTGTGCTAGGCAGAGAGAGAGGGAGAGCACAAAGCAGAGTGTGCTAGGCAGAGAGAGAGGGAGAGGGAGAGCACAAAGCAGAGTGTGCTAGGCAGAGGGAGAGGGAGAGCACAAAGCAGAGTGTGCTAGGCAGAGAGAGAGGGAGAGCACAAAGCAGAGTGTGCTAGGCAGAGAGAGAGGGAGAGGGAGAGCACAAAGCAGAGTGTGCTAGGCAGAGAGAGAGGGAGAGGGAGAGCACAAAGCAGAGTGTGCTAGGCAGAGAGAGATGGAGAGGGAGAGCACAAAGCAGAGCGTGCTAGGCAGAGAGAGAGGGAGAGCACAAAGCAGAGTGTGCTAGGCAGAAGGAGAGGGAGAGCACAAAGCAGAGCGTGCTAGGCAGAGAGAGAGGGAGAGCACAAACAGAGTGTGCTAGGCAGAGAGAGGGAGAGCACAAAGCAGAGTGTGCTAGGCTGAGAGAGAGAGAGAGGGAGAGCACAAAGCAGAGTGTGCTAGGCAGAAGGAGAGGGAGAGCACAAAGCAGAGCGTGCTAGGCAGAGAGAGAGGGAGAGCCCAAACAGAGTGTGCTAGGCAGAGAGAGAGGGAGAGCACAAAGCAGAGCGTGCTAGGCAGAGAGAAAGGGAGAGGGAGAGCACAAAGCAGAGCGTGCTAGGCAGAGAGAAAGGGAGAGGGAGAGCACAAAGCAGAGTGTGCTAGGCAGAGAGAGGGAGAGCACAAAGCAGAGTGTGCTAGGCTGAGAGAGAGAGAGAGGGAGAGCACAAAGCAGAGTGTGCTAGGCAGAAGGAGAGGGAGAGCACAAAGCAGAGCGTGCTAGGCAGAGAGAGGGAGAGCCCAAACAGAGTGTGCTAGGCAGAGAGAGAGGGAGAGCACAAAGCAGAGCGTGCTAGGCAGAGAGAAAGGGAGAGGGAGAGCACAAAGCAGAGCGTGCTAGGCAGAGAGAAAGGGAGAGGGAGAGCACAAAGCAGAGTGTGCTAGGCAGAGAGAGAGGGAGAGCACAAAGCAGAGTGTGCTAGGCAGAGAGAGAGGGAGAGGGAGCGCACAAAGCAGAGTGTGCTAGGCAGAGAGAGGGGGGAGGTTAGAGGGTCAAGCAGCAATCCCTTGAATTGAGAGCCAATTACATTAATTGTAATCTAGATTTAAAGCAGACAGCTACAGCTGTGACACACACTCACACACACACACACACACACACACACACACACCATGTGTAGACAGAGAGGAGCACTTAGGCAGACAGACAAAAGACAGGGGGAATGCATTCTGGTTCTGTAACCTGTGTTGTGTGGATGCTTGTGTGTGAGAGAGGGTCGAGGTGTAAGTGTACTGTTTGTATAGCTGTGTGTGTGTGTGTGTGTGTGTGTGTGTGTGTGTGTGTGTGTGTGTGTGTGTGTGTGTGTGTGTGTGTGTGCGTGTGCGTGTGGGTGTGTGTGTGTGTGTTTTCAGCAGGGCACATTCTCTCTCTGTTCTTCTCCATTGAATGGCAGCACAGGAGTCAGCCGCCAATCAGACATTGTGCTGCCGCCAATTTCATAACATTTCTCTATGCTGACCCCCACAAAGCTACTGTGTATATGTGTGTTTCACCTCAATCCGGCACCCCACGCCCCTCTCTCGCCCCCTCTCTCGCCCCCTCTACCTTTCCCTCGTTATTTCCCCCTCTGTCTCATTCTCTTCTTTATTGGAAGATTCTAGTGTAAATCCTTCATCTCTCGTTTGTTTCTCTACCTTTATTGTCCCGTCTCTCCATCTCCTCGTCTCTGTCTCGCTGCACTCGTTCACCGGGATACCTGCTCTCTCCCCCTCTCTCTCCCCCTCTCTCTCCATCTCCTCGTCTCTGTCTCCCTGCACTCGTTCACCGGGATACCTGCTCTCTTACCTTCTTTCTGTTCTCCTCTCTTTCAGCCCTATTTTCTCCTAGAACTCAATCTATATGTTGTTACATCCCTCTACCATCCTCCCTTCTTCTCTGCTCCCTTTTTGTTTTCTCCTTCCTTCCTTCCTTCCTTCCTTCCTTCCTTCCTTCCTTCCTTCCTTCCTTCCTTCCTTCCTTCCTTCCTTCCTTCCTTCCTTCCTTCCTTCCTTCCTTCCTTCCTTCCTTCCTTCCTTCCTTCCTTCCTTTCTTCCTTCCTTCCTTCCTCCCTCTCTCTCTCTCTCTCTCTCTCTCTCTCTCTCTCTCTCTCTCTCTGTCTCTCTGTCTCTCTCTCTCTCTCTCTCCTCTCTCTCTTCTCTCTCTCACTCTCTCTCTCTTTTCTCAATTCAATTCAATTCAATTCAAGGGCTTTATTGGCATGGGAAACATGTGTTAACATTGCCAAAGCAAGTGAGGTAGACAACATACAAAGTGAATATATATAAAGTGAAAAACAACAAAAATTAACAGTAAACATTACACATACAGAAGTTTCAAAACAGTAAAGACATTACAAATGTCATATTATATATATATATACAATGTACAAATAGTTAAAGGACACAAGATAAAATGAATAAGCATAAATATGGGTTGTATTTACAATGGTGTTTGTTCTTCACTGGTTGCCCTTTTCTTGTGGCAACAGGTCACAAATATTGCTGCTGTGATGGCACACTGTGGAATTTCACCTAAAAGATATGGGAGTTTTTCAAAATTGGATTTGTTTTCGAATTCTTTGTGGATCTGTGTAATCTGGGGGAAATATGTCTCTCTAATATGGTCATACATTGGGCAGGAGGTTAGGAAGTGCAGCTCAGTTTCCACCTCATTTTGTGGGCAGTGAGCACATAGCCTGTCTTCTCTTGAGAGCCATGTCTGCCTACGGCGGCCTTTCTCAATAGCAAGGCTATGCTCACTGAGTCTGTACATAGTCAAAGCTTTCCTTAATTTTGGGTCAGTCACAGTGGTCAGGTATTCTGCCGCTGTGTACTCTCTGTGTAGGGCCAAATAGCATTCTAGTTTGCTCTGTCTTTTTGTTAATTCTTTCCAATGTGTTAAGTAATTATCTTTTTGTTTTCTCATGATTTGGTTGGGTCTAATTGTGCTGTTGTCCTGGGGCTCTGTAGGGTGTGTTTGTGTTTGTGAACAGAGCCCCAGGACCAGCTTGCTTAGGGGACTCTTCTCCAGGTTCATCTCTCTGTAGGTGATGGCTTTGTTATGGAAGGTTTGTGAATCACTTCCTTTTAGGTGGTTGTAGAATTTAACGGCTCTTTTCTGGATTTTGATAATTAGTGGGTATCGGCCTAATTCTGCTCTGCATGCATTATTTGGTGTTTTACGTTGTACACGGAGGATATTTTTTGCAGAATTCTGCGTGCAGAGTCTCAATTTGGTGTTGGTCTTGGTTGGTGAGCGGACCCCAGACCTCACAACCATAAAGGGCAATGGGCTCTATGACTGATTCAAGTATTTTTAGCCAAATCCTAATTGGTATGTTGAAATTTATGTTTCTTTTGATGGCATAGAATGCCCTTCTTGCCTTGTCTCTCAGATCGTTCACAGCTTTGTGGAAGTTACCTGTGGCGCTGATGTTTAGGCCAAGGTATGTATAGTTTTTTGTGTGCTCTAGGGCAACAGTGTCTAGATGGAATTTGTATTTGTGGTCCTGGTGACTGGACCTTTTTTGGAACACCATTATTTTGGTCTTACTGAGATTTACTGTCAGGGCCCAGGTCTGACAGAATCTGTGCATAAGATCTAGGTGCTGCTGTAGGCCCTCCTTGGTTGGTGACAGAAGCACCAGATCATCAGCAAACAGCAGACATTTGACTTCGGATTCTAGCAGGGGGAGGCCGGGTGCTGCAGACTTTTCTAGTGCCCGCGCCAATTCGTTGATATATATGTTGAAGAGGGTGGGGCTTAAGGGCTTCTCTCTCTCTCTTCCCTCACTCTTCTCTCTTCTCTCTCTCTTTCACTCTCTCTCTTCCCTCACTCTTCTCTCTTCCCTCTCTCTCTCTCTCTTCTCTCTTTCTCTCTTTCTCTCTCTCTCTTTCCTATTCTCTCTCTTCTCTCTCCTCTCTCTCTCTCTCTCTCTCTCTCTCTCTCTCTCTCCTCTCTCTCTTCTCTCTCTTTTCTCTCTCTTCTCTCTCTCTCTCTTCTCTCTCCTATCTCTCGCTCTCTCGCTCTCTCTCTTCTCTATCTCTCTTCTCTCTCTCTCTCTCTCTCACTCTCTCTTCTCTCTCTTATCTCTCCCTCTCTCTTCTCTCTCCTTCTCTCTCTCTCCTCTCTCTCTCCCTCCTCTCTCTTTTCTCTCTCTATCTCTCTCTCTCTCTCTTCTCTCTCTTCTCTCTCTCTCTCTCTCTCTCTCTCTCAATCCTGTCTCTCAATCCGGTCTCAATCCTAATTTAGCCAACTCTCTCTTTCTCTTTGTTTCTCTCCCTTCCTCATCCCTCTCTCCCTCCCTCCGCCCTGTGCATTCCCTGGGGAGGTCAGTAATAATGGTAGTGATGGAGTGAGAGAGGGAGGTGCGATTATTGTCTTGTCGGGAGTCAGACGAATCGATCGGCCCAGAAATATGAGGCGCGAGAAAGAGCTGCTGTGTCAGATACAATAACCACCAGCTCCCAGGGGCTTAGAACGAAACGCACGCACACACACACACGCACGCACACACACACGCACGCACACACACACACACACACACACACACACACACACACACACACACACACACACACACACACACGTTCACCGACGCAAACACACTCATTCATTCATTTGTACAGACAGAAACAGAAGCATATACATATGTCTGTGTGTTAACTTATGCTTTCGTTAACACACAGACGGATATATTCTCGTCTCTCTGAGAGAACCGACAGGCAGACAGGATGATCATATGCCTTGATATCAGATTTACAGTTACACTTTATTCATACATTTTCCTCCACACGCAGACAAGAACATGACCATAACATTTCTCACACACCGCTCACACACGCATGTATAAACAGAAGTAAACTCACACACACCGAGACCTTTCGCTGCTGTTGCCTGGCAACGCGTGTCCAATCAAGGCGCAGAGCAGTGTCCAGTGATGTCAGAGCTGCTGCTGACCAGCAGAGAGAGAGAGAGCGGGGAGAGAGAGAGAGAGAGAGAGGGGGAGATGGGGAGAGAGAGAGGGGGAGAGAGAGAAAGAGAGAGAGAGGTTGTTAGTGTATGTTGTGTATATGCATATATGTCAAATATATAAAATATATAGAACATTTGAATTTAAAGGAGAGTGATGCTGGTGGGAAAAAGTATTGTGATTAGGATAGAGATAGAGGTGGAGAGAGATAGAGGAGGAGAGAGATAGAGGAGGGCCTGGTGATGGTGAAAGAGGAGGAGAGAGATAGAGGAGGAGAGAGATAGAGGAGGAGAGAGATAGAGGAGGGCCTGGTGATGGTGAAAGAGGAGGAGAGAGATAGAGGAGGAGAGAGATAGAGGAGGAGAGAGATAGAGGAGGGCCTGGTGATGATGAAAGAGGAGGAGAGAGATAGAGGAGGAGAGAGATAGAGGAGGAGAGAGATAGAGGAGGGCCTGGTGATGATGAAAGAGGAGGAGAGAGATAGAGGAGGAGAGAGATAGAGGAGGGCCTGGTGATGGTGAAAGAGGAGGAGAGAGATAGAGGAGGAGAGAGATAGAGGAGGACAGAGATAGAGGAGGGCCTGGTGATGGTGAAAGAGGAGGAGAGAGATAGAGGAGGAGAGAGATAGAGGAGGGCCTGGTGATGGTGAAAGAGGAGGAGAGAGATAGAGGAGGACAGAGATAGAGGAGGGCCTGGTGATGGTGAAAGAGGAGGAGAGAGATAGAGGAGGGCCTGGTGATGGTGAAAGAGGAGGAGAGAGATAGAGGAGGGCCTGGTGAAGGTGAAAGAGGAGGAGAGAGATAGAGGAGGGCCTGGTGATGGTGAAAGAGGAGGAGAGAGATAGAGGAGGAGAGAGATAGAGGAGGGCCTGGTGATGGTGAAAGAGGAGGAGAGAGATAGAGGAGGGCCTGGTGAAGGTAAAAGAGGAGAAGAGAGATAGAGGAGGGCCTGGTGAAGGTGAAAGAGGAGGAGAGAGATAGAGGTGGGCCTGGTGAAGGTGAAAGAGGAGGAGAGAGACAGAGGTGGGCCTGGTGAAGGTGAAAGAGGAGGAGAGCATGATATCTCCTCATCCTGTAGCCAAGTAATGATAACACTTTGTCTTTCAGTCTGCCCTTACAGCTCTGACAGAGTTATGTCCGTCTCAACTAGCTGGACTGTGTGTTATTACTGGTCACATGGTAGAGACAGGTATTATCTAGTTCTCACCCCCTGCTGGTTTCCATACACCACCTAAACCTCTCACCCTCCTACCAGTACAGTTTATAATCCTGGAGCTCCACACACACACACACACACACACACACACACACACACACACACACACACACACACACAGTGGTGAGACAAACACACATTGTTGGTCCAACACCAGTGTAAAGATGAGGATGTGTGTATCTGGGCTCCCCTGTGGTGGCTGTACAATAGATGGGAGCCCCAGAGAGATGTCCAATGGTCCCTGTACTGACCCATTCTGGACACCTCTCCTCCCCTCTCTCTAACTCTTTATCTCTCTCCCCCTCCTTCCCCCTCTCTCTATCTCTTTACCTCTCTCCCCCTCCTACCCTCCGTCCCTCTCTCTTTATGTCTTTATCTCTCTCCCCCTCCTACCCTCCGTCCCTCTCTCTTTATCTCTTTATCTCTCTCCCCCTCTGTCCCTCTCTTTATCTCTTTATCTCTCTCCCCCCTCCTTCCCTCTCTCTTTATCTCTTTACCTCTCCCCTCCTACCCTCCGTCCCTCTCTTTTATCTCTCTCCCCTCCTACCCTCCGTCCCTCTCTCTTTATCTCTTTATCTCTCTCCCCCTCCTACCCTCCGTCCTCTCTCTTTATCTATTTATCTCTCTCCCCCTCCTACCCTCCGTCCCTCTCTCTTTATCTCTTTATCTCTCTCCCCTCCGTCCCTCTCTCTTTATCTCTTTATCGCTCTCCCCTTCTTCCCTCTCTCTTTATCTCTTTATCGCTCTCCCCTCCTACCCTCCATCCCTCTCTCTTTATCTCTCTCCCCCTCCTTCCCTATCTCTTTATCTCTCTCCCCCTCCTTCCCTCTTTCTCTCTCTTTATCTCTCTCCCCTCCTTCCCTCTCTTTATCTCTTTATCTCTCTCCCCCTCCTACCCTCCGCCCCTCTCTCTTTATCTCTTTATCTCTCTCCCCCTCCTACCCTCTGTCCCTCTCTCTATCTCTTTATCTCTCTCCCCTTCCTTCCCTCTCTCTTTATCTCTTTATCTCTCTCCCCTCCTACCCTCTGTCCCTCTCTCTTTATCTCTTTATCTCTCTCCCTCCTACCCTCTGTCCATATCTCTATATCTATTTATCTCTCCCCCTCCTATCCTCCGTCCCTCTCTCTTGATCTCTTTATCTCTCTCCCCTCCTTCCCTCTCTCTTTATCTATTTATCTCTCTCCCCCTCCTACCCTCAGTCCCTCTCTCTTTATCTCTTTATCTCTCTCCCCCTCATTCCGTCTCTCTTTATCTCTTTATCTCTCTCCCCTCCTTCCCTCTCTCTTTATCTCTTTATCTCTCTCCCCTCCTACCCTCTGTCCCTCTCTCTTTATCTCTCTCCTCCTACCCTCCGTCCCTCTCTCTTATCTATCTCCCCTCCTTCCCTCTCTCTCTATCTCTTTATCTCTCTCCCCCTCCTTCCCTCTCTCTTTATCTCTTTACCTCTCTCCCCCTCCTACCCTCTGTCCCTCTCTCTGTGTCTCTTTATCTCTCTCCCCCTCCGTCCCTCTGTCCCTCTCTCTCTATCTCTTTATCTCTCTCCCCTCCTACCCTCCGTCCCTCTCTCTTTATCTCTTTATCTCTCTCCCCCTCATACCCTCCGTCCCTCTCTCTTTATCTCTTTATCTCTCTCCCCGTCCTACCCTCCTACCCTCCGTCCCTCTCTCTTTATCTCTTTATCTCTCCCCCCTCCGTCCCTCTCTCTTTATCGCTTTATCTCTTCCCCCTCCTACCCTCCGTCCCTCTCTCTTTATCTCTCTCCCCCTCCTTCCCTCTCTCTTTATCTCTTTATCTCTCTCCCCCTCCTACCCTCCGTCCTCTCTCTTTATCTTTTTATCTCTCTCCCCATCCTTCCCTCTCTCTTTATCTCTTTATCTCTCTCCCCCTCCTACCCTCTGTCCCTCTCTCTCTATCTCTTTATCTCTCTCCCCTTCCTTCCCTCTCTCTTTATCTCTTTATCTCTCTCCCCTCCTACCCTCCGCCCTCTCTCTTTATCTCTTTATCTCTCTCCCCTCCTACCCTCTCTGTCCCTCTCTCTCTCTATCTCTTTATCTCTCTCCCTCCTTCCCTCTCTCTTTATCTCTCTCCCCCTCCTTCCCTCTCTCTTTATCTCTTTATCTCTCTCCCCCTCATACCCTCCGTCCCTCTCTCTTTGTCTCTTTATCTCTCTCCCCCTCCTTCCCTCTCTCTTTATCTCTTTATCTCTCTCCCCCTCCTACCCTCCGTCCCTCTCTCTTTATCTTTTTATCTCTCTCCCCATCCTTCCCTCTCTCTTTATCTCTTTATCTCTCTCCCCCTCCTACCCTCTGTCCCTCTCTCTCTATCTCTTTATCTCTCTCCCCTTCCTTCCCTCTCTCTTTATCTCTTTATCTCTCTCCCCCTCCTACCCTCTGTCCCTCTCTCTTTATCTCTTTATCTCTCTCCCCCTCCTACCCTCTGTCCCTATCTCTATATCTATTTATCTCTCTCCCCTCCTACCCTCCGTCCCTCTCTCTTTATCTCTCTCCCCTCCTTCCCTCTCTCTTTATATATTTATCTCTCTCCCCCCTATCCTCCGCCCCTCTCTCTTTATCTCTTTATCTCTCTCCCTCCTACCCTCTGTCCCTCTCTCTATCTATCTCTTTATCTCTCTCCCCTCCTTCCCTCTCTCTTTATCTCTCTCCCCCTCCTTCCCTCTCTCTTTATCTCTTTATCTCTCTCCCCCTCATACCCTCCGTCCCTCTCTCTTTATCTCTTTATCTCTCTCCCCGTCCTACCCTCCTACCCTCCGCCCCTCTCTCTTTATCTCTTTATCTCTCTCCCCCTCCTACGCTCTGTCCCTCTCTCTTTATCTCTCTCCCCCTCCTACCCTCCGTCCCTCTCTCTTTATCTATCTCCCCCTCCTTCCCTCTCTCTTTATCTCTTTATCTCTCTCCTCCTCCTACCCTCCGTCCCTCTCTCTTTATCTTTTTATCTCTCTCCTCATCCTTCCCTCTCTCTTTATCTCTTTATCTCTCTCCCCCCTACCCTCTGTCCCTCTCTCTCTCTATCTCTTTATCTCTCTCCCCCTCCTTCCCTCTCTCTTTATCTCTCTCCCCCCTTCCCTCTCTCTTTATCTCTTTATCTCTCTCCCCCTCATACCCTCCGTCCCTCTCTCTTTATCTCTTTATCTCTCTCCCCGTCCTACCCTCCTACCCTCCGCCCCTCTCTCTTTATCTCTTTATCTCTCTCCCCCTCCTACCCTCTGTCCCTCTCTCTTTATCTCTCTCCCCTACCCTCCGTCCCTCTCTCTTTATCTATCTCCCCCTCCTTCCCTCTCTCTCTATCTCTTTATCTCTCTCCCCCTCCTTCCCTCTCTCTTTATCTCTTTACCTCTCTCCCCCTCCTACCCTCCGTCCCTCTCTCTTTATGTCTTTATCTCTCTCCCCCTCCTACCCTCCGTCCCTCTCTCTTTATCTCTTTATCTCTCTCCCCTCTGTCCCTCTCTTTATCTCTTTATCTCTCTCCCCTCCTTCCCTCTCTCTTTATCTCTTTACCTCTCTCCCCCTCCTACCCTCCGTCCCTCTCTCTTTATCTCTCTCCCCCTCCTACCCTCCGTCCCTCTCTCTTTATCTCTTTATCTCTCTCCCCCTCCTACCCTCCGTCCTCTCTCTTTATCTATTTATCTCTCTCCCTCCTACCCTCCGTCCCTCTCTCTTTATCTCTTTATCTCTCTCCCCCTCCGTCCCTCTCTCTTTATCTCTTTATCGCTCTCCCCTTCTTCCTCTCTCTTTATCTCTTTATCGCTCTCCCCCTCCTACCCTCCATCCCTCTCTCTTTATCTCTCTCCCCCTCCTTCCCTATCTCTTTATCTCTCTCCCCCTCCTTCCCTCTTTCTCTCTCTTTATCTCTCTCCCCCTCCTTCCCTCTCTTTATCTCTTTATCTCTCTCCCCTCCTACCCTCCGCCCCTCTCTCTTTATCTCTTTATCTCTCTCCCCTCCTACCCTCTGTCCCTCTCTCTATCTCTTTATCTCTCTCCCCTTCCTTCCCTCTCTCTTTATCTCTTTATCTCTCTCCCCCTCCTACCCTCTGTCCCTCTCTCTTTATCTCTTTATCTCTCTCCCCTCCTACCCTCTGTCCCTATCTCTATATCTATTTATCTCTCCCCCTCCTATCCTCCGTCCCTCTCTTGATCTCTTTATCTCTCTCCCCCTCCTTCCCTCTCTCTTTATCTATTTATCTCTCTCCCCTCCTACCCTCAGTCCCTCTCTCTTTATCTCTTTATCTCTCTCCCCCTCATTCCCTCTCTCTTTATCTCTTTATCTCTCTCCCCTCCTTCCCTCTCTCTTTATCTCTTTATCTCTCTCCCCTCCTACCCTCTGTCCCTCTCTCTTTATCTCTCTCCCCCTCCTACCCTCCGTCCCTCTCTCTTTATCTATCTCCCCTCCTTCCCTCTCTCTCTATCTCTTTATCTCTCTCCCCCTCCTTCCCTCTCTTTATCTCTTTACCTCTCTCCCCTCCTACCCTCTGTCCCTCTCTCTGTGTCTCTTTATCTCTCTCCCCTCCGTCCTCTGTCCCTCTCTCTCTATCTCTTTATCTCTCTCCCTCCTACCCTCCGTCCCTCTCTCTTTATCTCTTTATCTCTCTCCCCCTCATACCCTCCGTCCCTCTCTCTTATCTCTTTATCTCTCTCCCGTCCTACCCTCCTACCCTCCGTCCCTCTCTTTTATCTCTTTATCTCTCCCCTCCGTCCCTCTCTCTTTATCGCTTTATCTCTTCCCCCTCCTACCCTCCGTCCTCTCTTTATCTCTCTCCCCTCCTTCCCTCTCTCTTTATCTCTTTATCTCTCTCCCCTCCTACCCTCCGTCCCTCTCTCTTTTATCTTTTTATCTCTCTCCCCATCCTTCCCTCTCTCTTTATCTCTTTATCTCTCTCCCTCCTACCCTCTGTCCCTCTCTCTCTATCTCTTTATCTCTCTCCCTTTCCTTCCCTCTCTCTTTATCTCTTTATCTCTCTCCCCTCCTACCCTCCGCCCCTCTCTTTTATCTCTTTATCTCTCTCCTCCTCCTACCCTCTGTCCCTCTCTCTATCTCTTTATCTCTCCCCCTTCCCCTCTCTCTTTATCTCTCTCCCCTCCTTCCCTCTCTTTATCTCTTTATCTCTCTCCCCTCATACCCTCCGTCCCTCTCTCTTTGTCTCTTTATCTCTCCCCCTCCTTCCCTCTCTTTATCTCTTTATCTCTCTCCCCCTACCCTCCGTCCTCTCTTTATCTTTTTATCTCTCTCCCCATCCTTCCCTCTCTCTTTATCTCTTTATCTCTCCCCTCCTACCCTCTGTCCCTCTCTCTATCTCTTTATCTCTCTCCCCTTCCTTCCCCTCTCTTTATATCTTTATCTCTCTCCTCCTACCCTCTGTCCCTCTCTTTTATCTCTTTTATCTCTCTCCCTCCTACCCTCTGTCCCTATCTCTATATCTATTTATCTCTCTCCCTCCTACCCTCCGTCCCTCTCTTTATCTCTCTCCCCTCCTTCCCTCTCTCTTTATCTATTTATCTCTCTCCTCCTACCTCCCGCCCTCTCTCTTTATCTCTTTATCTCTCTCCTCCTACCCTCGGTCCCTCTCTCTATCTCTCTTTATCTCTCTCTCCTCCTTCCTCTCTCTTTATCTCTCTCCCCTCCTTCCCTCTCTCTTTATCTCTTTATCTCTCTCCCTCCTTCCCTCCCTCTCTCTTTATCTCTCTCCCTCCTTCCCTCTCTTTATCTCTTTATCTCTCTCCCTCATACCTCCGTCCCTCTCTTTTATCTCTTTATCTCTCTCCCGTCCTACCCTCCTACCCTCCGTCCCTCTCTCTTATCTCTTTATCTCTCCCCCTCCGTCCCCTCTTTCGGTATCTCTTTATCTCTCCCCCTCCTTCCCTCTCTCTTTATCGCTTTATATCTTTCCCCTCCGCCCTCTCTCTTTATCTCTCTCCCTCCTTCCCTCTCTCTTTATCTCTTTATCTCTCTCCCCCCTACCCTCCGTCCCTCTCTCTTTATCTTTTATCTCTCCCTCATCCTTCCCTCTCTCTTTATCTCTTTATCTCTCTCCCTCCTACCCTCTGTCCCTCTCTCTCTATCTCTTTATCTCTCTCCCTCCTTCCCTCTCTTTATCTCTTTATCTCTCTCCTCCTACCCTCTGTCCCTATCTCTATATATATTTATCTCTCTCCCCCTCCTATCCTCCGCCCCTCTCTCTTTATCTCTTTATCTCTCTCCCTCCTACCCTCTGTCCCTCTCTCTATCTATCTCTTTATCTCTCTCCCCCCCTCCTTCCCTCTCTCTTTATCTCTCTCCCCCTCCTTCCCTCTCTCTTTATCTCTTTATCTCTCTCCCCCTCATACCTCCGTCCCTCTCTCTTTATCTCTTTATCTCTCCCCGTCCTACCCTCCTACCCTCCGCCCCTCTCTCTTTATCTCTTTATCTCTCTCCCTCCTACGCTCTGTCCTCTCTCTTTATCTCTCTCCCCCTCCTACCCTCCGTCCCTCTCTCTTTATCTATCTCCCCCTCCTTCCCTCTCTCTTTATCTCTTTATCTCTCTCCCCTCCTACCCTCCGTCCCTCTCTTTTATCTTTTTATCTCTCTCCTCATCCTTCCCTCTCTCTTTATCTCTTTTATCTCTCTCCCTCCTACCCTCTGTCCCTCTCTCTCTCTATCTCTTTATCTCTCTCCCTCCTTCCCTCTCTCTTATCTCTCTCCCCTCCTTCCTCTTTATCTCTTTATCTCTCTCCCCTCATACCTCCGTCCCTCTCTTTATCTCTTTATCTCTCCCCGTCCTACCCTCCTACCCTCCGCCCCTCTCTCTTTATCTCTTTATCTCTCTCCCCTCCTACCCTCTGTCCCTCTCTTTATCTCTCTCCCTCCTACCCTCCGTCCCTCTCTTTATCTATCTCCCTCCTTCCCTCTCTCTCTATCTCTTTATCTCTCTCCCCTCCTTCCCTCTCTTTATCTCTTTACCTCTCTCCCCCTCCTACCCTCCGTCCCTCTCTTTTATCTCTTTATCTCTCTCCCCCTCCTACCCTCTGTCCTCTCTCTGTGTCTCTTATCTCTCTCCCCCTCCGTCCCTCTGTCCCTCTCTCTATCTCTTTATCTCTCTCCTCCTACCCTCCGTCCCTCTCTCTTATCTCTTTATCTCTCTCCCCTCCGTCCCTCTCTCTTATCTCTTATCTCTCTCCCCGTCCTACCCTCCTACCCTCCGTCCTCTCTCTTTATCTCTTTATCTCTCCCCTCCGTCCCTCTTTCTGTATCTCTTTATCTCTCCCCCTCCTTCCCTCTCTTTATCGCTTTATCTCTTCCCCTCCTACCCTCCGTCCCTCTCTTTTATCTCTCTCCCCATCCTTCCCTCTCTCTTTATCTCTTTATCTTTCTCCCACTCCTACCCTCTGTCCCTCTCTCTCTATCTCTTTATCTCTCTCCCTTCCTTCCCTCTCTTTATCTCTTTATCTCTCCCCTCCTACCCTCTGTCCCTCTCTCTTTATCTCTTTATCTCTCTCCCCTCCTACCCTCTGTCCCTATCTCTATATCTATTTATCTCTCTCCCTCCTACCCTCCGTCCCTCTCTCTTTATCTCTCCCCCCTTCCCTCTCTCTTTTATCTCTTTATCTCTCTCCCCTCCTACCCTCTCTTTATCTCTCTCCCCCTCCTTCCTCTTTCGGTATCTCTTTATCTCTCCCCCTCCTTCCCTCTCTCTTATCACTTTATATCTTTCCCCTCCTACCCTCCGCCCTCTCTTTATCTCTTCATCTCTCTCCCCTCCTACCCTCTCTCTTTATCTCTTTATCTCTCTCCCTCCTACCCTCTGTCCCTCTCTTTATCTCTTTATCTCTCTCCCTCTCTCCCCTCCTACCCTCTGTCCATATCTCTATATCTATTTATCTCTCTCCCCCTCCTATCCTCCGTCCCTCTCTTTATCTCTCTATCTCTCTCCCTCCTACCCTCTGTCCCTCTCTCTCTATCTCTTTATCTCTCTCCCTCCTATCCTCTGTCCCTCTCTCTGATCTCTTTATCTCTCTCCCCCTCCTACCTCTGTCCATATCTCTATATCTATTTATCTCTCTCCCCCTCCTATCCTCCGTCCCTCTCTCTTTATCTCTTTATCTCTCTCCCTCCTACCCTCTGTCCCTCTCTCTCTATCTCTTTATCTCTCTCCCCCTCCTATCCTCTGTCCCTCTCTCTTGATCTCTTTATCTCTCTCCCCGTCCTACCCTCCTACCCTCCGTCCCTCTCTCTTTATCTTTGTATCTCTCTCCCCATCCTTCCCTCTCTCTTTATCTCTTTATCTCTCTCCCCTCCTACCCTCTGTCCCACTCTCTCTATCTCTTTATCTCTCTCCCCTTCATTCCCTCTTCTTTATCTCTTTATCTCTCTCCCTCCTACCCTCTGTCCCTCTCTCTTTATCTCTTTATCTCTCTCCCCTCCTACCCTCTGTCCCTCTCTTTATCTATTTATCTCTCTCCCCTCCTATCCTCCGTCCCTCTCTCTTGATCTCTTTATCTCTCTCCCTCCTTCCCTCTCTCTTTATCTATTTATCTCTCTCCCCTCCTACCCTCCGCCCCTCTCTTTATCTCTTTATCTCTCTCCCCCTCCTACCCTCTCTCTTTATCTCTTTATCTCTCTCCCCCTCCTACCCTCTGTCCCTCTCTCTTTATCTCTTTATCTCTCTCCCCCTCCTACCCTCTGTCCATATCTCTATATCTATTTATCTCTCTCCCCCTCCTATCCTCCGTCCCTCTCTCTTTATCTCTTTATCTCTCTCCCCCTCCTTCCCTCTCTCTATCTCTTTACCTCTCTCCCCTCCTACCCTCCGTCCCTCTCTCTTTATCTCTTTATCTCTCTCCCCCTCCTATCCTCCGTCCCTCTCTCTTGATCTCTTTATCTCTCTCCCCTCCTTCCCTCTCTCTTTATATCTTTATCTCTCTCACCCTCCTACCCCTGTCTCTCTATCTCTTTATCTCTCCCCCTTCCCTCTCTCTATCTCTTTATCTCTCTCCCCTCCTACCCTCCGTCCCTCTCTCTTTATCTTTTTATCTCTCTCCCCATCCTTCCCTCTCTCTTTATCTCTTTATCTCTCTCCCCCTCCTGCCCTCTGTCCCACTCTCTCTATCTCTTTATCTCTCTCCCCTTCCTTCCCTCTCTCTTTATCTCTTTATATCTCTCCCCCTCCTACCCTCTGTCCCTCACTCTTTATCTCTTTATCTCTCTCCCCTCCTACCCTCTGTCCCTATCTCTATATCTATTTATCTCTCTCCCCTCCTACCCTCCGTCCCTCTCTCTTTATCTCTCTCCCCCTTCCCTCTCTCTTTATCTCTTTATCTCTCTCCCCTCCTACCCTCTGTCCCTATCTCTATATCTATTTATCTCTCTCCCCTCCTATCCTCCGTCCCTCTCTCTTGATCTCTTTATCTCTCTCCCCTCCTTCCCTCTCTCTTTATCTCTCTCCCCTCCTTCCCTCTCTCTTTATCTCTTTATCTCTCTCCCCCTCATACCCTCCGTCCCTATCTCTTTATCTCTTTATCTCTCTCCCGTCCTACCCGTCCTACCCTCCGTCCCTCTCTCTTTATCTCTTTATCTCTCCCCCTCCGTCCCTCTTTTTCGGTATCTCTTTATCTCTCCCCCTCCTTCCCTCTCTCTTTATCGCTTTATCTCTTTCCCCCTCCTACCCTCCACCCTTCTCTCTTTATCTCTCTCCCCTCCTTCCTCTCTCTTTATCTCTTTATCTCTCTCCCCCTCCTACCCTCCGTCCCTCTCTCTTTATCTTTTATCTCTCTCCCCCATCCGTCCCTCTCTTTTATCTCTTTATCTCTCTCCCTCTCCTACCCTCTGTCCCACTCTCTATCTCTTTATCTCTCTCCCCTTCCTTCCCTCTCTCTTTATCTCTCCCCCTCCTTCCCGCTCTCTTTATATCTCTCTCCCCTCATACCCTCCGTCCCTCTCTCTTTATCTCTTTATCTCTCTCCCCGTCCTACCCTCCTACCCTCCGTCCCTCTCTCTTTATCTTTTTATCTCTCTCCCCATCCTTCCCTCTCTCTTTATCTCTTTATCTCTCTCCCCCTCCTACCCTCTGTCCCACTCTCTCTATCTCTTTATCTCTCTCCCCCTCCTACCCTCTGTCCATATCTCTATATCTATTTATCTCTCTCCCCCTCCTATCCCCCGTCCCTCTCTCTTTATCTCTTTATCTCTCTCCCCTCCTATCCTCCGTCCCTCTCTCTTTATCTCTTTATCTCTCTCCCCCTCCTACCCTCTGTCCCTCTCGCTCTATCTCTTTATCTCTCTCCCCCTCCTACCCTCTGTCCATATCTCTATATCTATTTATCTCTCTCCCTCCTATCCCCCGTCCCTCTCTCTTTATCTCTTTATCTCTCTCCCCTCCTATCCTCCGTCCCTCTCTCTTTATCTCTTTATCTCTCTCCCCTCCTACCCTCTGTCCCTCTCGCTCTATCTCTTTACCTCTCTCCCCCTCCTACCCTCCGTCCCTCTCTCTTTATCTCTTTATCTCTCTCCCCTCCTATCCTCCGTCCCTCTCTCTTGATCTCTTTATCTCTCTCCCCCTCCTTCCCTCTCTCTTTATATCTTTATCTCTCTCACCCTCCTACCCCCTGTCTCTCTATCTCTTTATCTCTCCCCCTTCCCTCTCTCTATCTCTTTATCTCTCTCCCCCTCCTACCCTCCGTCCCTCTCTCTTTTATCTTTTATCTCTCTCCCCATCCTTCCCTCTCTCTTTATCTCTTTATCTCTTTATCTCTCTCCCCCTCCTGCCCTCTGTCCCACTCTCTCTATCTCTTTATCTCTCTCCCCTTCCTTCCCTCTCTCTTTATCTCTTTATCTCTCTCCCCCTCCTACCCTCTGTCCCTCACTCTTTATCTCTTTATCTCTCTCCCCCCTACCCTCTGTCCCTATCTCTATATCTATTTCTCTCTCCCCCTCCTACCCTCCGTCCCTCTCTCTTTATCTCTCTCCCCCTTCCCTCTCTCTTGATCTCTTTATCTCTCTCCCCCTCCTTCCCTCTCTCTTTATCTATTTATCTCTCTCCCCTCCTACCCTCCGCCCCTCTCTCTTTATCTCTCTCCCCCTCCTACCCTCTCTCTTTATCTCTTTATCTCTCTCCCCCTTCTACCCTCTGTCCCTCTCTCTTTATCTCTTTATCTCTCTCCCCTCCTACCCTTTGTCCATATCTCTATATCTATTTATCTCTCTCCCCCTCCTATCCTCCGTCCCTCTCTCTTTATCTCTTTATCTCTCTCTCCCTCCTACCCTCTGTCCCTCTCTCTCTATCTCTTTATCTCTCTCCCCCTCCTTCCCTCTCTCTATCTCTTTACCTCTCTCCCCCTCCTACCCTCCGTCCCTCTCTCTTTATCTCTTTATCTCTCTCCCCCTCCTATCCTCCGTCCCTCTCTCTTGATCTCTTTATCTCTCTCCCCCTCCTTCCCTCTCTCTTTATCTATTTATCTCTCTCCCCCTCCTACCCTCCGCCCCTCTCTCTTTATCTCTTTATCTCTCTCCCCCTCCTACCCTCTGTCCCTCTCTCTCTATCTATTTATCTCTCTCCCCCTCCGTCCCTCTCTCTTTATATCTTTATCTCTCTCACCCTCCTACCCCCTGTCTCTCTATCTCTTTATCTCTCCCCCTTCCCTCTCTTTATCTCTTTATCTCTCTCCCCTCCTACCCTCTGTCCCTCTCTCTCTCTATCTCTTTATCTCTCTCCCCTCCTACCCTCTGTCCCTATCTCTATATCTATTTATCTCTCTCCCCCTCCTACCCTCCGTCCCTCTCTCTTTATCTCTCTCCCCCTTCCCTCTCTCGTTATCTCTTTATCTCTCTCCCCCTCCTACCCTCTGTCCCTATCTCTATATCTATTTATCTCTCTCCCCTCCTATCCTCCGTCCCTCTCTCTTGATCTCTTTATCTCTCTCCCCCTCCTTCCCTCTCTCTTTATCTATTTATCTCTCTCCCCCTCCTACCCTCCGCCCCTCTCTCTTTATCTCTTTATCTCTCTCCCCCTCCTACCCTCTCTCTTTATCTCTTTATCTCTCTCTCCCTCCTACCCTCTGTCCCTCTCTCTTTATCTCTTTATCTCTCTCCCCTCCCACCCTCTGTCCATATCTCTATATCTATTTATCTCTCTCCCCTCCTATCCTCCGTCCCTCTCTCTTTATCTCTTTATCTCTCTCCCCTCCTACCCTCTGTCCCTCTCTCTCTATCTCTTTATCTCTCTCCCCCTCCTTCCCTCTCTCTATCTCTTTACCTCTCTCCCCTCCTACCCTCCGTCCCTCTCTCTTTATCTCTTTATCTCTCTCCCCCTCCTTCCCTCTCTTTTTATCTCTTTATCTCTCTCCCCTCCGTCCCTCTGTCTCTCTATCTCTTTATCTCTCCCCCCTTTCCTCTCTCTATCTCTTTATCTCTCTCCCCCTCCTACCCTCCGTCCCTCTCTCTCTATCTCTTTATCTCTCTCCCCCTCCTTCCCTCTCTCTATCTCTTTACCTCTCTCCCCCTCCCTCCCCTCCCTCTCTCTCTCAGTGACAGCAGGGTGATTGATGTTACTCAGAAGGCCCCATCCTCCCCATCCCCCTCCCTGGGGTCCCACTATCAGATTGCGTGTGTGTGTGTCTGATTTTGTTTTCATTTCTGCGCGTGTGTTTTCATACCGTATTAAAATATATATAGTTAAATCGATACAATTTCATGAATAACTGAGTTATTATTAATCAAGTACAGCAGTGTGTTTCTGAAATTCCATGAAAGGATGATTTCTTTACGTGATGTTGTATGTCATTGTATTGGTTCCTAATCATTATGTTATTATACATATCATGAAAGGATGATTTCTTTAGGTGATGTTGTATGTCATTGTATTGGTTCCTAATCATTATGTTATTATACATATCATGAAAGGATGATTTCTTTAGGTGATGTTGTATGTCATTGTATTGGTTCCTAATCATTATGTTATTATACATATCATGAAAGGATGATTTCTTTAGGTGATGTTGTATGTCATTGTATTGGTTCCTAATCATTATGTTATTATACATATCATGCCTGTGATATTATCTTACCCCAGCATCCTCAGATTAGCCAGAACGGAGTGTCGTTGGGTCTGGCTGTCATGGTAACCAAGGCTTAGGCCTCCTCAAAGGCAGGAAGGACCCCCTTGTCCCTGGACATGACACACACACACACAGGGGAGAGGGGGGATGGTGGTAGTAGGGCCACGGCCAAATCCAGGCTGCCCAGACGACCTCTGACCCATAGACCCCCCGCCCCCACACTCAGTCTGTCACTGTCTCTGGACATCCATGACTGTTGGGGTCACCACCTTCTAACACACATACACACACACACACACATGCAAACTTGAGAGCTCTCCATCGATAGTTTTTAAATTAGTGAAGAATTAAAGAAAGGGAGATAGAGTGGGGGAATGAAAGAAAGGGAGATAGAGAGAGAGGGGGAATGAAAGAAAGGGAGAGGGAGAGAGGGGGAATGAAAGAAAGGGAGATAGAGAGAGAGGGGGAATGAAAGAAAGGGAGAGGGAGAGAGGGGGAATGAAAGAAAGGGAGATAGAGAGAGAGGGGGAATGAAAGAAAGGGAGAGGGAGAGAGAGGGGGAATGAAAGAAAGGGAGATAGAGAGAGAGGGGAATGAAAGAAAGGGAGAGGGAGAGAGGGGGAATGAAAGAAAGGGAGAGGGAGAGAGGGGGAATGAAAGAAAGGGAGATAGAGAGAGAGGGGGAATGAAAGAAAGGGAGAGGGAGAGAGAGGGGGAATGAAAGAAAGGGAGATAGAGAGAGGGGGAATGAAAGAAAGGGAGAGGGAGAGAGGGGAATGAAAGAAAGGGAGATAGAGAGAGAGGGGAATGAAAGAAAGGGAGATAGAGAGAGAGGGGGAATGAAAGAAAGGGAGAGGGAGAGAGGGGGAATGAAAGAAAGGAGATAGGGAGAGAGGGGGAATGAAAGAAAGGGAGAGGGAGAGAGGGGAATGAAAGAAAGGGAGATAGAGAGAGAGGGGAATGAAAGAAAGGGAGAGGGAGAGAGGGGAATGAAAGAAATGGAGATAGAGAGAGAGGGGGAATGAAAGAAAGGGAGATAGAGAGAGGGGGAATGAAGGAAAGGGAGATAGAGGGAGAGAGGGGGAATGAAAGAAAGGGAGATAGAGTGGGGGAATGAAAGAAAGGGAGATAGAGAGAGAGGGGGAATGAAGGAAAGGGAGATAGAGGGAGAGAGGGGAATGAAAGAAAGGGAGATAGAAAGAGAGGGAATGAAAGAAAGGGAGATAGAGAGAGAGGGGGAATGAAAGAAAGGGAGATAGAGAGAGAGGGGAATGAAAGAAAGGGAGATAGAGAGAGAGGGGGAATGAAAGAAAGGGAGATAGAGAGAGAAGGGGGAATGAAAGAAAGGGAGATAGAGAGAGAGGGGAATGAAGGAAAGGGAGATAGAGAGAGAGGGGGAATGAAAGAAAGGGAGATAGAGAGAGAGGGGAATGAAAGAAAGGGAGATAGAGAGAGAGGGGGAATGAAAGAAAGGGAGATAGAGTGGGGGAATGAAAGAAAGGGAGATAGAGAGAGAGGGGGAATGAAAGAAAGGGAGATAGAGAGAGAGGGGGAATGAAAGAAAGGGAGATAGAGAGAGAAGGGGGAATGAAAGAAAGGAGATAGAGAGAGAGGGGGAATGAAAGAAATGGAGATAGAGAGAGAGGGGGAATGAAAGAAAGGGAGATAGAGAGAGAGGGGGAATGAAAGAAAGGGAGATAGAGAGAAGGGGAATGAAAGAAAGGGAGATAGAGAGAGAGGGGGAATGAAGGAAAGCGAGATAGAGGGAGAGAGGGGGAATGAAAGAAAGGGAGATAGAGAGAGAGGGGGAATGAAAGAAAGGGAGATAGAGAGAGAGGGGGAATGAAAGAAAGGGAGAGGAAGAGGGGGGGGGTCACAGTTCCCTCTCCTTGGCCTTGGATGGATGCTACCTGCATCTGTATGTGGAATTTATTGCCAATACTGCCACCATGTGGCTGACTCATGCTACTTCAGAGAAACCCATATTTCCACTGTAGTAGTGAACTCAAGCTGGTTGGTCAGCGGTAGTGCTGCACTTACTCAATTTTTCCTCTGTTGGAGGAGTGGGGGTGAGAGGGGTAGTGGTTTATGGGGATGTTGTGATTGCTCACATCTCCCGCCTCATGTGACAGCGAGATCTATAACAGAAACACAGCCCGAGTAGGTAGAACCAACAAAAGTGCCAACATAATGAAAACTGTTGAGCATGTGGATTAAATGTTTGGTAACACTTGACTTAAAGTCGACAGCAGGTATAATGCTATATCACTAGTTATAAGCATGTATGAGCCCTGTCTTATTGTATGGCATATGATGGGTTAAGTCTCTAACTGGCCAGGTAGTTTGGGCTCCCGAGTGGCGCAGCAGTCTAAGGCACTGCATCTCAGTGTTGGAGTCCCTACAGACCCTGGTTTGATTCCAGGCTGTATCACAACCAGCTGTGATTGGGAGTCCCATAAGGATGTGCACAATTGGCACAACGTCGTCAGGGTTAGGGTTTGGCCGGAGTAGGCTGTCATTGTAAATAAGAACTAGTTCCTAACTGACTGGTTAAATAAAGGTTAATAAAAGTAGTGCACTGGAAAACATTTAGATCTCAGCTCGATATCTCATACAGTGTGTTGACTAGACATCTTACCAGGGTAAATTATCTTAGTGTGGCAGACCATTTTTCCTTCTTTAACATACAAAAGGCTTAAAAGAAAACAAAATATCTTAATGCATTTCCTTGGTAAGCAAAATCAGCTTGAAACAAGTAATTTTCACTTAATTATCTCAATACAATACTAAAGAATCTAGGTAGAATATCATTTTTCTGCAGTGTGACTGCAGTAGTCTCAGCCATAGCGTTGTTTTCTCTGAGCTGTGAGTGACAGTTTCCAGACACCCTGTCACTTTCCACTGATAGTCTTCCCCCTCTTCTTTCTCCTCCTCCATTTCTTAGATCTCACCCTCTCCCACTCTTTAACCTCGTGTGTCCCCCTTTCTCTTTCTGACCCCACTTCCTACTCTTCTTTTGTTTACTTCCTCTTCTCTTTCTCTCTCTCTCAGGATGTGGGGAGGGGGTGGGGCATGTATGGGGGCGTGGACAACAAGAGGGAGGGGAATGATTTTTATCTCTCCTCCGTTAATGTTCCAATGAGAGAGAGAGAAAGAAAGAGACAGAGAGAGAGAGAGAGAGAGAGAGAGAGAGAGAGAGAGAAAGAAGGGGACTCAGAGACTCAGACAGATGTGACCAAGACAGCAGCTCTAGCAACCATGGACTTCTGCAATATGTGGGTACCAGGTGAGTGTCTGTGCCTCTCCCTGCCTTCATTAGCACGGCCCAATTAAGCTCGCCGTGTGTGTGTGTGTGTGTGTGTGTGTGTTTGTCTGTGTGTGTGTGTATGTGTGTGTGTGTGTTTGTCTGTGTGTGTGTGTGTGTGTGTGTGTATCTGGGCTGAGCCAATTGATTAGCACCACTGGGTCTAACGAGCATGGCTAATTAGAGCACATCAAAGAGAGGGAGATGGATGGAGGGAGGAGAGGGGAGGAGAGGATGGAGGTGTGGATGTCTGTCGCAGGCAGAGAGAAAGGTCAGACGCGTCTCTCCAGGGTGGACAGGGATGCAGTGTGTGTGTTTTCTCCTATCCATCCCTTGTCATTACAACTGTTTAAACAGAGAACCTAAAGGTACACTTTAGTTATGTGTCCTACATAACAGCATTAGAAGTGGTCTTTAGCCTACATATAGATTGTCACGTTTTAATTTCAAATTAAGAGATGATAGAGAAATAGTTTCTCAAAAATACATTCGCAGGAAATTATTCATCAATAACATAAAAACCTATCAACAAATGTCAATAGTATTACTGCATGTCATGAATAATCAGGTATAGATAACATCACAGTGGACCATTTACGGTATGTGCCTGCGTATCCATTTGATGGGAATGATTCATGCGATGAAGCACCTTGTCATTTCTCACATCGACGTGGACAGTGATGAATAGGGCTTTTTAAAATCAACCCCCCTGTACATTCCTGTGACCAGACCACGGTGACGGGATGACACATCATATTATGGTGTCCATGTAGTACAGTATCCCCGCTGGATAGAGAATGAGGTTACTCAGGTGAATAGTTGACTTGAAGGGTGAACTACAGTGTCTCATCTATGCCTTGAATTGCACACAGACAACACAGTTGATTGTCAGTATTCATTGTGAATACACCAGTCATAATGTTAGGGTTTCAGTGTGCAGTTTGTTAACTGACAGGATTATCACACAACACTACTGACCTGCCACAGATTTACAGACAGTTGTAGTCCAATGACTCTACAGTTTTTTTCATTGAATGATTTCATAGCGATAGTGAAATATGAATGGAAAGTTTAAATGTTTCATCAGTAGACTTCATTTCCCAGACCCCCCCTTGGCGCCAGAGTGATCTCCTTCAGCAGGAAGTGAAGGTTCATTTGAGATCAGTTTCACCCAAAATACCCCTGGGAGAACACACCATAGAAACAGAATGCATAGAACATGTAATGAAAAGGCATATCATGCTGTGCACTATGCAACCGTATACAGCAGTTTAGAGTACAGTTTGTGAGACTGTCCTATCTAGACATCTGTTTCTATGGCACATACATACACCTATTCATTAGGTAGTGGTAAGGCTTCTGAGAATAGCTTGTCTTGTTCCCACGGCAGCGAGAGGAGAGACTATAAAGGCTGACACGTATCAGTAGTTATGTGTCTTATAGTGGGGCAGTTCAAATGGCAGTTTGATGTAATCACAGAGAATGTTGCCAGTGCTGCGATAGTACTATATTATGGGCCTACTGAGCCGTTCCTTATGTATCAGAGTAAAGATGTATCTAAACCACCACCAGAACAGTTTTGTCACTGTCACGTGATAGGTGCCCATGTTAGTATTATTACAGCACCTATAGATAGATTAGATTGACAGTATTTCTCTCTCTCTCTCTGTGTGTGTGTGTGTGTGTGTGTGTGTGCGTGCGTGCGTGCGCATGCGTGCGTGCGTGCGTGCGTGTGTGTGCGTGCGTGCGTGCGTGAAAGTAGGGCGGCAGGTAGCCTCGCTGTTAAGAGCGTTGGGCCAGTAACCCAAAGGTCGCTGGTTCAAATCCGTGAGCTGACTAGGTGAAAAATTGGTCCTGTAAATTGCTCTGGATAAGAGCGTATGCTAAATGACTAAGATGTCAGTCAGTGTGTTGTGCGACATTGACAAAGTATCAGAGTAATATTAATAGTCTCATTGACAGTAAGTGTTGGGTTTAGCACTCTGTGTTCAAGATGGTGTGAGCTAGGGGAAGTAGAGGGGGGAAGTGAGAGAGACATACAACACACCATTATACACTAGCATTACTCCAGCCTACTGTATATTAACTACTACCCTCACTACATACCAATAACACTGTATATACACTACTACCCTCACTACATACCACTAACACTGTATATACACTACTACCCTCACGACATACCACTAACACTGTATATACACTACTACCCTCACTACATACCACTAACACTGTATATACACTACTACCCTCACTACATACCACTAACACTGTATATACACTACTACCCTCACTACATACCACTAACACTGAATATACACTACTACCCTCACTACATACCACTAACACTGTATATACACTACTACCCTCACTACATACCACTAACACTGTATATACACTACTACCCTCACTACATACCACTAACACTGTATATACACTACTACCCTCACTACATACCACTAACACTGAATATACACTACTACCCTCACTACATACCACTAACACTGAATATACACTACTACCCTCACTACATACCACTAACATTGAATTGCTTCCTCATATCTGAGTTTTTTTGACTAAATTAAGATATGGATAAAATCTGTCTATTTTAGAGGGATCCTTCCTGTGGTTAGATCCGATGTGCACGTCATTGGTGAGGAACAGCCAATGGGCTTTTCTGTCTGACCACTGCTTCCCCTAGCAGACCCTGTGTGTGTAGAAAAAAAACCTCCTGACTGTCGCAAGTAATGTACTGCCCCTGCCTTCCTGTGTTCTGTGTTATCCAGCCTGGATATAGCTTGTTCAGACATCTGGGCCTCAATGGCCTCACCACTATTGGTTTCATTGGTTTGGTTTAACTGATTCAGACCTGGGTCTCCAGGCAAGTGGACTCTCTGGCCAATCAACAACATGAATCAATCAGTGAACTACTTGGGAGAAAGGAAACCCAGCAGCTCTACAGGTATTGAGGCCTGGTATTGAATAGTCCTGTTGCTATTCAATCCACTACATATCACAAATAGTACCCTAGACCGCTGCGCTCCTGAGTGGCGCAGCGGTCTTAAGGCAATGCTTCTCATTGCTAGAGGCGTTATTACCGACCCTGGTTCGATTCCAGGCTGTAAAACAACCCGCCATGATTGGGAGTCCCATAGGAAGGTGCACAATTGGTCCAGCGTTGTTAGGGTTTGGCCGGGGTAGGCCGTCATTGTAAATAAGAATTTGTTCTTAACTGACTTGCCTAGTTAAATAAAATAAATAACATTAAAAAAAGAACCTCATCCATAGTAATTGTTGGTAAATGTGTTCAGTGTTTCACTACTGCCCCCTATTGGTTGGTAAGTGGTCCTGCTCAGAGTATGTGAAATTCTGCTCATAGCTGTTGGAGCGGTCACTACTTGGACCTACCAAACCAAACGATTTGAATGAAAAGTATTTTAATAAACATGAAAAGGTGAATGTGAGGAGCCGTCATAGTTTTTAATAGGCTACATGTCGTATTAAACAGCATATAAACACTCTAGATAGGTCAGGAGCCAGACTGAGCCTAAGAAGGAACGGAAATGAATTATTTAAGCTATATTATTTAATTATTTCAAGGCTATAGCCTACAAAGAAATACCGTTGTGAAGCATTTGTGAGCGTGACACACTAGGCTGAGCGTGACACACTGAGCGTGACACACTAGGCTGAGCGTGACACACTAGGCTGATAGGGAGTCAGTGACATTATTAAGCGCTCAACATTTAAACAACATTTCATTGTATTAAAGTCATTATAGTCTATAAATTGAGCATATAGGCTGTGACTAACTTACAAATTAAACAAAAAATGCCTTATTAAATCAAATCAAATGTTATTGGTCACATACACATGGTTAGCAGAGGTTATTGCGAGTGTAGCGAAATGCTTGTGAAGGACTAGAAGCGGGGCAGCCCTCTCCGTCAGCGC
Organism: Oncorhynchus nerka; assembly: GCF_034236695.1. Classification (NCBI taxonomy): domain Eukaryota; kingdom Metazoa; phylum Chordata; class Actinopteri; order Salmoniformes; family Salmonidae; genus Oncorhynchus; species Oncorhynchus nerka. The sequence goes on from NC_088409.1 coordinate 27,628,079, forward strand.
CATCTTTCTATCAGGCTCAGTCTACAGTGTCTTTCAATTCATTTTTAGAAACACCAGTTTGGCCAGTCTGCTTCTGTCTCATGTGATTGTGCCTGGAGAGCAGGCCAGCAGCAGTGAATATCCTCTCCATACTTGTAGAACCACTGGGGAAGCTAAACACCCTGTTGGCCGGCCCAGGCTGGGCAGAGATGCAGAGGTTTTTTTCTATAGGTAATCCAACAGGCTTTTAGGCAAAATAACCCAATCAAAACAGAAATCTCCTTAAAAGTTGGAATATGCCGGGCCTATTGGGCCAAAATCAATTATGGCCGATTGTATAGATAGTAGAACAAAAATTATGGAAACTTTTAAAAAATGACTTTGCTACAATGGCACACTTAGTTATCTCTTTGTTGTGGTCATTACATCACCACACTCCCTCTCTTCTTTGTTGTGGTCATTACATCACCACACTCCCTCTCTTTGTTGTGGTCATTACATCACCACACTCCCTCTCTTCTTTGTTGTGGTCATTACATCACCACACTCCCTCTCTTCTTTGTTGTGGTCATTACATCACCACACTCCCTCTCTTCTTTGTTGTGGTCATTACATCACCACACTCCCTCTCTTCTTTGTTGTGGTCATTACATCACCACACTCCTCTCTTCTTTCACCACACTCCCTCTCTTTGTGGTCATTACATCACCACACTCCCTCTCTTCTTTGTTGTGGTCATTACATCACCACACTCCCTCTCTTCTTTGTTGTGGTCATTACATCACCACACTCCCTCTCTTCTTTGTTGTGGTCATTACATCACCACACTCCCTCTTCCGCTCTTCTTTGTTGTGGTCATTACATCACCACACTCCCTCTCTTCTTTGTTGTGGTCATTACATCACCACACTCCCTCTCTTCTTTGTTGTGGTCATTACATCACCACACTCCCTCTCTTCTTTGTTGTGGTCATTACATCACCACACTCCCTCTCTTCTTTGTTGTGGTCATTACATCACCACACTCCCTCTCTTCTTTGTTGTGGTCATTACATCACCACACTCCCTCTCTTCTTTGTTGTGGTCATTACATCACCACACTCCCTCTCTTCTTTGTTGTGGTCATTACATCACCACACTCCCTCTCTTTGTTGTGGTCATTACATCACCACACTCCTCTTGTGGTCATTACTTTTGTGTGGTCATTACATCACCACACTCCCTCTTTGTTGTGGTCATTACATCACCACTCTTCTTTGTTGTGGTCATTACATCACCACACTCCCTCTCTTCTTTGTTGTGGTCATTACATCACCACACTCCCTCTCTTGCTCTTGGTTGTGGTCATTACATCACCACACTCCCTCTCTTCTTTGTTGTGGTCATTACATCACCACACTCCCTCTTCTTTGTTGTGGTCATTACATCACCACACTCTTTGTTGTTGTGTCATTACATCACCACACTCCCTCTCTTCTTTGTTGTGGTCATTACATCACCACACTCCCTCTCTTCTTTGTTGTGGTCATTACATCACCACACTTGTTCTTTGTTGTGGTCATTACATCACCACACTCCCTCTCTTTGTTGTGGTCATTACATCACCACACTCCTCTCTTCTTTGTTGTGGTCATTACATCACCACACTCCCTCTCTTCTTTGTTGTGGTCATTACATCACCACACTCCCTCTCTTCTTTGTTGTGGTCATTACATCACCACACTCCCTCTTCCGCTCTTCTTTGTTGTGGTCATTACATCACCACACTCCTCTCTTTTTTTGTTGTGGTCATTACATCACCACACTCCCTCTTTGTTGTGGTCCATCACCACTTCTTTTGTGGTCATTACATCACCACACTCCCTCTCTTTGTGGTCATTACATCACCACACTCCCTCTCTTCTTTGTTGTGGTCATTACATCACCACACTCCCTCTCTTTGTTGTGGTCATTACATCACCACACTCCCTCTCTTCTTTGTTGTGGTCATTACATCACCACACTCCCTCTTCCGCTCTTCTTTGTTGTGGTCATTACATCACCACACTCCCTCTCTTCTTTGTTGTGGTCATTACATCACCACACTCCCTCTCTTCTTTGTTGTGGTCATTACATCACCACACTCCCTCTCTTCTTTGTTGTGGTCATTACATCCTCGCTCCAGGCTCCAGTTAAATTGGGCTCAGCTCCCCTCCACTCACATACTCTGGTCCTGCTCCATAGCCCAGAGGACAAACAAGGGAAGTATGCCATTACTCATAAACACTACCAGTCATAAGTTTTAGACACCTACTCATTCAAGGGTTTTTCTTTATTTGTACTATTTTCTACATTGTAGAATAATAGTGAAGACATCAAACTTTTGACTGGTACTGTAAATAATAACCTGTTACGGACATAGTAACTTACTTAGTCTGTTGGTTGTATTTGTTAATTTGTGTTGTCGTTTCACAGTTTAGTTTTGTTGACTTCAAAAAGTGAAACTGGATTTTGTCATCTTTGAGAATAAAAAAAACAAGCATTTATGTTACTCTGAGCACTCATCCTTTATACTGGAACCGAGAGGGGGGAGAAGAGATAGAGAGAACTGTGAGGAAGGGAGAGAGAGAGAGAGAGAGAGAGAGACGGGGGAGAAGTGATAGAGAGAACTGTGAGGAAGGGAGAGAGAGAGAGAGGAAGGGAGGGAGGGAGGGGGAGAAGTGATAGAGAGAACTGTGAGGAAGGGAGAGAGAGAGAGAGAGAGAAAGAGAGGGGGGAGAAGTGATAGAGAGAACTGTGAGGAAGGGAGAGAGAGAGAGAGAGAGAAAGAAAGAGGGGGAAGTGATAGAGAGAACTGGGAGGAAGGGAGAGAGAGAGAGAAAAGAGAGGGGGAGAAGTGATAGAGAGAACTGTGAGGAAGGGAGAGAGAGAGAGAGAGAAAGAGAGGGGGGGAGAAGTGATAGAGTGAACTGTGAGGAAGAGGGAGAGAGAGAGAAAGAGAGGGGGAGAAGTGATAGAGAGAACTGTGAGGAAGGGAGAGAGAGAGAGAGAGAGAGAGAAAGAGAAAGAGAGGGGGGAGAAGTGATAGAGAGAACTGTGAGGAAGGGAGAGAGAGAGAGAGAGAGAGAGAAAGAGAAAGAGAGGGGGGGAGAAGTGATAGAGAGAACTGTGAGGAAGGGGGAGAGAGAGGAATGTTTTTAATAATGCAGGTGGCAGATATAATTAGTTGTTCGTTGGGTTGATTTGCATGTTTTCATAAAAGGGAAGTTGGTGTGAGGGAGGGAGTGTGTCAGCAAAGACCAGTGTCTGTGTAGATATTGTGGCTTCTCACTAAATAAGCGGTAGTTAATACAGTAACTGCCAAATTAAACATCTGTTACGCTAACTTTCTTTAAAATAATTAACATAACATAATTCACTTTTTATTTTATTTACAGTGAATTGTGTACTCCTCACCTCTCGCTCTCTATCTCGTTAAATCTTTCTAGCTGCCCCAACCCACTCTCCCATTCCACCCCCTGTTCCTCCTCTCTCTTTCCCTCCCTCTCACCCTCCCCCCACACCCCAACTCTCTGTCTATGGGGACAGTCCCAGCCCTGACTGGCTGTCTGTACAGTACAGAGGAGAGGAGAGGAAGGAGGAAGTGTTGTGGTGTAGTATAGCCGGGTGTGGTGTGGTGTAATGATGACACTACAGTGAGTAACATCAGTATAGAGGTGTCTAGTAGGGTTCTGTTCCCACTCAAACCTCTGTAGGGCCTATTGTTAGACCCAACAAACACCTCTGTACATATAGGAAAGAATGAACGGAGGCTGCAAAACATATCACCGCATATACAAAAGCCAATACTGCAGTGTGACATCATATTTCAGCGCCCGTAACATCAACCAAAAGCATTTGCACCTTCCATTTTTTCTATTGCTATGTGATTATCTGTATAATGCTTCAGTTGAACCTGAACATGCTGACTCACAGGTAGTCATTAAACCTAATCATCTGCTCTCTCCGTCTCTCTACTTTCTCCCCCCTATGTCTCTCTGTCTCTCTGTCTCTCTCTCTCTCTCTCTCTCTCTCTCTCTCTCTCTCTCTCTCTCTTTGTCTTTCTCTCTCTTTGTCTTTCTCTCTCTCTCTCTGTCTCTCTCTCTCTCTCTCTCTCTCTCTTTGTCTTTCTCTCTCTTTGTCTTTCTCTCTCTTTGTCTTTCTCTCTCTTTGTCTTTCTCTCTCTCTCTCTGTCTCTCTCTTGGTCTCTGTCTCTCTCTCTTTCTCCCTCTGTCTCTCTTTCTGTCTCTCCCTCCCCCTCTCTTTCTGTCTCTCTCTTTCTCTGTCTCTCTCTCTCTGTCTCTCTCTTGCCCTCTCTCTCTCTCTCTCTCTCTCTCTCTCTCTCGGTTTCTCCCTCTGTATTTCTCTGTCTCTCTCTCTGTCTCTCTCTCTCTCTCTCTCTCTCTCTCTCTCTCTCTCTCTCTCTCTCTCTCTCTCTCTGTATTTCTCTGTCTCTCTCTGTCTCTCTCTCTCTCTCTCTCTCTCTCTCTCTCTCTCTCTCTCTCTCGGTCTCTCCCTCTGTATTTCTCTGTCTGTCTGTCTCTCTCTCTCTCTCTCTCTCTCTCTCTCTCTCTCTCTCTCTCTCTCGGTCTCTCCCTCTGTATTTCTCTGTCTGTCTCTCTCTCTCTCTCTCTCTCTCTCTCTCGGTTTCTCCCTCCGTATTTCTCTCTCTCTCTCTCTCTCTCTCTCTCTCTGTCTCTCTCTCTGTCTCTCTCTCTCGTTCTCATAGAAATCAGGATGTCAAAGCCAGTAGAGGTTGAGAACACAGGGGCTGACTCTCCAATGGAGAGCACAGGTATTTTTCTATGTGTGTGTGTGTGTGTGTGTGTGTGTGTGTGTGTGTGTGTGTGTGTGCGTGTGTGCGTGCGTGTGTGTGTGCGTGTATGTGCGTGCGTGTTAGCGTGTGTGTACATACCTGCATGTGTTCGTGTGTGTGCATGTGTGTCTGCGTTTGTGTCTGCGTTTGTGTGATTAATTTCTAATTGCTTCCTATCCCCCCACACAGATTCAGAGCGGAATGGTCCTGATAAAAACCATCAGGTTTGTGTCCGCTTGGTGCTTCACCTTCATTTCAGTACTGATATCGCTGGTAATATACTGTGCACCCCTGACTTTTTCCACATTTTGTTATGTTACAGCCTTATTCTAAAATTGCTAAAATGTGTTTTTTTCTACACACAATACCCCATAATGACAAAGCAAAAAGTGTTTTTTAGAAATGTTTGCAAATGTATTAAAAATAAATGACTGAAATATCAGACCCTTTACTCAGTACTTTGTTGAAGCACCTTTGGCAGCGATTACAGCCTCAGGTCTTCTTGGGTATGATGCTACAAGCTTGGCTCACCTGTATTTGCGGAGTTTCTCCCATTCTTCTCTGCAGATCCTCTCAAGCTCTGTCAGGTTGGATGGGGAGCATCGCTGCACAGCTATTTTCAGGTCTCACCAGAGATGTTTGATCGGGTTCAAGTCCGGGCTCTGGCATTCAGAGGCTTGTCCCGAAGCCACTCCTGCATTGTCTTGGCTGGGTGCTTAGGGTCGTTGTCCTGTTGGAAGGTGAATCTTCGCTCCAGTCTGAGGTCCTGAGCGCTCTGGAGCAGGTTTTCATCAAGGATCTCTCTGTAATTTGCTCCGTTCATCTTTCCCCTCGATCCGGACTAGTCTCCCAGTCCCTGCCACCGAAAAACATCCCCACAGCATGATGCTGCTGCCACCACCATGCTTCACCATAGAGATGGTGCCAGGTTTCCTCCAGACGTGACGCTTGGCATTCATGTTTCTCATGGTCTGAGAGTCTTTAGGTGTCTTTTCAGAGTCTTTAGGTTTTGGCAAACTTCAAGGGGGCTGACATGTGCCTTTAACTGATGAGTGGTTGATTGGTGGAGTGCTGCAGAGATGGCTGTCCTTCTGGAAGGTTCTCCCATCTCCACAGAGGAACTCTGGAGCTCTGTCAGATTGTGTAGATTGATGAGGGAAAAAGTAAATTGTATCCATTTTAGAATAAGGCTGTAATGTAACAAAATGTGGAAAAGGTCAAGGGGTCTGAATACTTTCCAAATGCAATGTACCTCTAGGAAACATAATAATTAGTCATTTTCAATGGTGACAATCATGATCTGAACAACACACACATTAGGTCTGAAAAGTAAAGATGACTGACAACAAGTAGCCTAATACCAAGACATAAGCATCAGTACAGCAGTGTGTTTCCCAAATCTGGCCCTGGAGACCCCAAGGGAGGCACATTTCTGTTTTTACCCAAAATACACCTGATTCCACTGGATGATGAGTTACTGAGTGGAATGTTGTGTGTCGGGGTCCCCAGGACAGGATTGAGAAACACTGCAGTCATATATTCTTTTTTTATTATCATTTATGTTTCTCTGTACTGATGGTTTTTGTCCTTTTAACAGCTTCAGCAGATGAAAATCAGTCCCTTTCACCTTTCTCCAACCCTCAGCAGCAACAAGGTGTGTGTGTGTGTGTGTGTGTGTGTGTGTGTGTGTGTGTGTGTGTGTGTGTGTGTGTGTGTGTGTGTGTGTGTGTTTTGTGTGCCACGTTTGCATACAGATTGACAGGTATGCAAAACAGTCAGACTAGCCAGTTTGGACATGCCCATTCCAGGAAGAAGGGATGACTATCCCTCGTTTCTAAAGAAAAGACAAACACCTTCCTTTGGCATGCAGGTTACCACAGCAGACAGAGCAGAACAGTCAGCTTCGTTTAACTGTATCCCTTGTTTTCTCTCCTCCTCTCAGAATAAGATGGAAGAGTGTGGTGAGATGTCCCTGGGCCCTGCTCCCCACCACAGCCACGCCCCCTCACAGACGCCCCTCCCACACACACAGCTCATGCTGACCAGCTCCCAACTGGCAGGGGTAAGACAAGGAGGAAGAGGCTTAGCAAACAAAACACATTGATGCACACTCACAAAAACACAGACACATGCTTATGGTCTGGCTTGAGTTCACTGCTTTTACCTTCTTCCTTTTCTCTGCTCCTTCACATACCCTCTGCACCTCCCTCCCTCCCTCCCTCCCTTTCTCTCTGTCGCTCTCTTGCTCTCTTTCTCTGTGTCTCTCTCTCGCTCGGTGTCTCTTCTCAGTTGACTGCTCTCTTGCCAGCGCAGCAGCAGTTGTTACTGCAGCAGGCTCAGGCTCAGCTTCTAGCTGCAGCTGTGCAGCAGTCTGTTCAGCAGTCCAACGCAGCTCACGCAGCTCACGCAGCCCACGCAGCCGCCCAAGCCAATCAGCATGCCCAGCAGCAGCAGGCGGGACAGACAGGGCAGCAGGGCCAATCACAGCCCCAGGGACAGAGCACACAGGAACAGACAGGTCAACCTGTCCCTGTCCCGCCCACTCATCCCCAGCTCACCCTCTCTCAGCCAATTCAGCTCACCGCCCAGGTACTGACAACCAATCACAAGGCACATCCTGGCTGGGAAGAGGTGGGGAAGGGTCTTGATTCAGGAGACAGTCTGGGATCCTCCGTTTTTATTGATCTTTTTCTTTATTGCTTGTGTTGCTCTGCTGTTCTTTCAGTCTTTTCTCTTGGCCTCTATATGAAGGGGTTGTTTTCATTTATTTTCTGTACATCTCTCCCTCTCTGACCCCTTTGTCCCCCCCATCTGACCCCTCTGTTCTCTCCATCTCTGACCCCTCTGTTCTCACCATCTCTGACCCCTCTGTTCTCTCCATATCTGACCCATCTGTTCTCTCCATATCTGACCCCTCTGTTCTCTCCATCTCTGACCCCTCTGTTCTCTCCATCTCTGACCCCTTTGTTCTCACCATCTCTGACCCCTCTGTTCTATCCATCTCTGACCCCTCTGTTCTCTCCTTTTCTGACCCCTCTGTTCTCTCCATCTCTGACCCCTCTGTTCTCTCCATCTCTGACCCCTCTGTTCTCTCCATCTCTGACCCCTCTGTTCTCACCATCTCTGACCCCTCTGTTCTCTCCATCTCTGACCCCTCTGTTCTCTCCATCTCTGACCCCTCTGTTCTCTCCATCTCTGACCCCTCTGATCTCTCCATCTCTGACCCCTTTGTTCTCTCCATCTCTGATCTCTGTTCTGTCCTCCTGTCTCCCTGCAGGACATCCAGCAGTTGTTGCAGCTGCAGCAGTTGGTTCTGGTGCCAGGACACCACCTGCAGTCTCCTCAGTTCCTCCTCCAACAGCACCAAGGGCAGCAAGGTGGGCTGCTCGCACTAGTCACTACCACCGGTTTCTCTTCTATTGGGACAGTGCCCTGAAGATGGGCTGTAGATGTTCCAACTATCAACAAACAGATTTCATTTATTTATAAGTGCCAACTGTTGACAACCATTAACAGGTTCTTCAACTGTCTAATACTAGAATGTCTATTGGATTCTCTGATCGACCATGGAGCTTTGTGGAATATTACGTGTGTTGTTTGTTCACATAACTGATCAAAGGCCTACTGATTCCCTCACTTCTTCACTCCTCAGGACTACTATCAACACCAAATCTGATTCAGCTACCTCAGCAAAACCAAGGGAGCCTCCTGTCCGCTCCCAGGCTGGGGCTCCAAGCACAGGTAGGCCCACTTAGGAAACACCCAGGCTTTGAGAGAGGCTACAGGCCCGGCTCTTTCCAACAAACATCTCTCCTCATCATTCTGTCATATCCAGTAAACGCCTCTCTTCTGCTAAATAATTCTCTCTCTCTCTCTCTCGCTCTCACACTCTCTTTTTCCTCCTCCTCCCCCTCTACCCCTGTAGAGAGACAAGGCTATGGAGGGCAGTGGGGTCATGACCTCTGTGTCCTCTGTGACCTCTCACCCCGAGGAGCCCAGTGACCTTGAGGAACTGGAGGTGTTCGCCCGCACCTTCAAACAGAGACGCATCAAACTAGGCTTTACACAGGTACGCCTTAATGTGTGTGTGTGTATGTGTGTGTGTGTGTGTATGTGTGTGTGTGTGTGTGTGTGTGTGTGTGTGTGTGTGTGTGTGTGTGTGCTAACTCTCTATTTAACTCCCTCCCTTGCTCTCTCAGGGTGACGTGGGAATGGCTATGGGGAAGCTATATGGTAATGATTTCAGCCAGACCACCATCTCTCGCTTCGAGGCCCTCAACCTGAGCTTTAAGAACATGTGCAAACTCAAACCACTACTGGAGAAGTGGCTCAATGATGCAGGTGAGAGGGGAGGGTGGGGGATGAGAGAGAGGACGGGAGGGTGGGAGTAGGGAGGGGCCGGGAGAGAGGAGAGAGAGGACGGGAGGGTGGGGGATGAGAGAGAGGACGGGAGGATGGTAGAAGGGAGGGACCGGGAGAAAGGAGAGGGAGGATGGGAGAGGAGGAGAGAGGAGGTGAGTGAATTGGTGAAGGAGAAAGGTGTATGACACTTTGAATCAATCAATAAATCAGTTCATTAATTAACCAATCCCCAAGTTGCATTAATCTGTAGAATGAATGTAACTTTATTTGTAAAAAAAAAATGCAACTCTTTTTATTGGTATTTCCTTTCACAGTTATAGTAAACAATGGTTGAAATACAGTACAGTGCACGTGGTTTTATACATTCGATATACCATGGAAACATGCTTTTTGAATGAGGTAGGAATGTATACGCCCATACGAAAATATAAAAGACTTAAGTAATACATTCATAACAAAACATTAGAAACAACAAACATGGCTCGTCTTCAAAATGAATAGAACAATTATAATAATAAGACTCATAATAATAATAAGACTAATAAGGCTAATATTAAACACTCACAAAGGTAGATCAATGAAATACAAAGCTAGTGTCTCTACATAGGTAAAGAAAGGTTGCCACATTCTGTAGAATGTGTCAGAAGAAGGGTATATTTGATCTTATCTTTAATCCACACAAAATGAGGAGGAGAAGAGGGCGACTTCCACAGAAGTAAATCAACCTTCTTGCCAACAAAGGCTACAAAGTCAGATGTGTGTTTTGGTAGTGTTATAGTATCAGGTATTACCCCAAATAATGATGTCATGGCAGTAGTTGCAAAAGGTCCCTGTACTACTTTAGATATGGTATCAAAGATGGCAGACCAATAGTTATGCAGGGAAGAGCAGGACCAACGCGTATTAATGAAGCAGGAGCTTGCCGACACCTGTCGCAAACAGGGTGGACATCAGGATAGATGTTAGAAAGCCTGAGTTTAGTCCAGTGAGTGCGGTGGAGGATTTTGCTTTGGATCAAACCATGTTTGTCACAAATAGAAGAGGAGTGGACATGGTGCAGAATACCTTCCCATGTGTCATCAGTCAACTCTGTATACCCTGATGAAGACAGCTTATCTGTGGACACGTTGGTTATTAGGTTATTACATCTGAGCTCCTAGAGCAAATAGAAGAGGAGTGGACATGGTGCAGAATACCTTCCCATGTGTCATCAGTCAACTCTGTATACCCTGATGAAGACAGCTTATCTGTGGACACGTTGGTTATTAGGTTATTACATTATTGCATCTGAGCTCCTAGAGCGTGCGGCTCACCTTTTCTCTTTCAGGTGTTCTACTCCTCTAGCCAGCACCTCGCCTAAACAGGTGTGTGTTTCTTTCGCCTCTAGATGCATCAGTAAACTTATCACCTAGATCCTGTCCCCATAAAGTTTTAATAGCTACGAACGAAGGATTGTGAAGAGAGGAAATTTGATCATAGCTATAAGAAATAATACCTTTTACTGTTGGGGATGGTGGGAGAAATGCATCAGTTGGTGGGTCACATCAAGACTGAGGAATTGAGAGGTCATGTCACGGACAAAGCTGCACACTTGTAGATATCTAGAGAAATGACTATTCGGAAGGTGGAATTTAGCTGAGAGTTGTTGGTACGATGCAAACATGCCGTCAATAACGTTATTTCTGAGTAGAGGGGCCCTTGCAAACCAAAGGGACTTCTAAACTGGTTCCAGATCTTGAGAGTGATTTTAACTGAAATGTTTTAGGTATAACTTGATGTAGCAGAATGGATAGGTGAATGTGCCAAAGCAGAATGGATAGGTGAATGTGCCAAAGCAGAATGGATAGGTGAATGTGCCAAAGCAGAATGGATAGGTGAATGTGCCAAAGCAGAATGGATAGGTGAATGTGCCAAAGCAGAATGGATAGGTGAATGTGCCAAAGCAGAATGGATAGGTGAATGTCCAAAGCAGAATGGATAGGTGAATGTGCCAAAGCAGAATGGATAGGGGAATGTACCAAAGCAGAATGGATAGGTGAATGTGCCAAAGCAGAATGGATAGGTGAATGTGCCAAAGCAGAATGGATAGGTGAATGTACCATAGCAGAATGGATAGGTGAATGTGCCAAAGCAGAATGGATAGGGGAATGTGCCAAAGCAGAATGGATAGGTGAATGTGCCAAAGCAGAATGGATAGGTGAATGTACCATGGCAGAATGGATAGGTGAATGTGCCAAAGCAGAATGGATAGGTGAATGTGCCAAAGCAGAATGGATAGGTGAATGTGCCAAAGTAGAATGGATAGGTGAATGTACCATAGCAGAATGGATAGGTGAATGTGCCAAAGCAGAATGGATAGGTGAATGTACCAAAGCAGAATGGATAGGTGAATGTGCCAAAGCAGAATGGATAGGTGAATGTGCCAAAGCAGAATGGATAGGTGAATGTACCATAGCAGAATGGATAGGTGAATGTACCAAAGCAGAATGGATAGGTGAATGTGCCAAAGCAGAATGGATAGGTGAATGTGCCAAAGCAGAATGGATAGGTGAATGTGCCAAAGCAGAATGGATAGGTGAATGTGCCAAAGCAGAATGGATAGGTGAATGTACCAAAGCAGAATGGATAGGTGAATGTACCAAAGCAGAATGGATAGGTGAATGTGCCATAGCAGAATGGATAGGTGAATGTACCATAGCAGAATGGATAGGTGAATGTGCCAAAGCAGAATGGATAGGTGGATGTACCATAGCAGAATGGATAGGTGAATGTGCCAAAGCAGAATGGATAGGTGAATGTGCCAAAGCAGAATGGATGGGTGAATGTGCCAAAGCAGAATGGATAGGTGAATGTGCCAAAGCAGAATGGATGGGTGAATGTACCATAGCAGAATGGATAGGTGAATGTGCCCAAGCAGAATGGATAGGTTGTGCCAAAGCAGAATGGATAGGTGAATGTGCCAAAGCAGAATGGATAGGTGAATGTGCCAAAGCAGAATGGATAGGTGAATGTGCCAAAGCAGAATGGATGGGTGAATGTGCCAAAGCAGAATGGATAGGTGAATGTACCATAGCAGAATGGATAGGTGAATGTGCCAAAGCAGAATGGATAGGTGAATGTGCCAAAGCAGAATGGATAGGTTGTGCCAAAGCAGAATGGATAGGTGAATGTACCATAGCAGAATGGATAGGGGAATGTGCCAAAGCAGAATGGATAGGTGAATGTGTCAAAGCAGAATGGATAGGTTGTGCCAAAGCAGAATGGATAGGTGAATGTGCCAAAGTAGAATGGATAGGTGAATGTGCCAAAGCAGAATGGATAGGTTGTGCCAAAGCAGAATGGATAGGGGAATGTACCATAGCAGAATGGATAGGTGAATGTGCCAAAGCAGAATGGATAGGTGGATGTGCCAAAGCAGAATGGATAGGTGAATGTGCCAAAGCAGAATGGATAGGTTGTGCCAAAGCAGAATGGATAGGTGAATGTACCATAGCAGAATGGATAGGTGAATGTGCCAAAGCAGAATGGATAGGTGAATGTACCAAAGCAGAATGGATAGGTGAATGTGCCAAAGCAGAATGGATAGGTGAATGTGCCAACGCAGAATGGATAGGTGAATGTGCCAAAGCAGAATGGATAGGTGAATGTACCAAAGCAGAATGGATAGGTGAATGTGCCAAAGCAGAATGGATAGGTGAATGTGCCAAAGCAGAATGGATAGGTGAATGTGTCAAAGCAGAATGGATAGGTGAATGTGCCAAAGCAGAATGGATAGGTTGTGCCAAAGCAGAATGGATAGGTGAATGTACCATAGCAGAATGGATAGGTGAATGTACCAAAGCAGAATGGATAGGGGAATGTACCATAGCAGAATGGATAGGGGAATGTGCCAAAGCAGAATGGATAGGTTGTGCCAAAGCAGAATGGATAGGTGAATGTACCATAGAAGAATGGATAGGGGAATGTGCCAAAGCAGAATGGATAGGGGAATGTACCATAGCAGAATGGATAGGTTGTGCCAAAGCAGAATGGATAGGGGAATGTACCATAGCAGAATGGATAGGTGAATGTGCCAAAGCAGAATGGATAGGTGAATGTGCCAAAGCAGAATGGATAGGTGAATGTGCCAAAGCAGAATGGATAGGTGAATGTACCATAGCAGAATGTATAGGTTGTGCCAAAGCAGAATGGATAGGGGAATGTACCATAGCAGAATGTATAGGTTGTGCCAAAGCAGAATGGATAGGGGAATGTACCAAAGCAGAATGGATAGGTTGTGCCAAAGCAGAATGGATAGGTGAATGTGCCAAAGCAGAATGGATAGGTGAATGTGCCAAAGCAGAATGGATAGGTGAATGTACCATAGCAGAATGGATAGGTGAATGTGCCAAAGCAGAATGGATAGGTTGTGCCAAAGCAGAATGGATAGGTTGTGCCAAAGCAGAATGGATAGGGGAATGTACCAAAGCAGAATGGATAGGTTGTTCCAAAGCAGAATGGATAGGTGAATGTACCATAGCAGAATGGATAGGTGAATGTACCATAGCAGAATGGATAGGTTGTGCCAAAGCAGAATGGATAGGTGAATGTGCCAAAGCAGAATGGATAGGTGAATGTACCATAGCAGAATGGATAGGTGAATGTGCCAAAGCAGAATGGATAGGTGAATGTGCCAAAGCAGAATGGGTAGGGGAATGTACCATAGCAGAATGTATAGGTTGTGCCAAAGATGAATGGATAGGGGAATGTGCCAAAGCAGAATGGATAGGGGAATGTACCATAGCAGAATGGATAGGTTGTGCCAAAGCAGAATGGATAGGGGAATGTGCCAAAGCAGAATGGATAGGTGAATGTGCCAAAGCAGAATGGATGGGTGAATGTGCCAAAGCAGAATGGATAGGTTGTGCCAAAGCAGAATGGATAGGGGAATGTACCATAGCAGAATGTATAGGTTGTGCCAAAGCAGAATGGATAGGGGAATGTGCCAAAGCAGAATGGATAGGGGAATGTACCATAGCAGAATGGATAGGTTGTGCCAAAGCAGAATGGATAGGGGAATGTACCATAGCAGAATGGATAGGTGAATGTACCATAGCAGAATGGATAGGTGAATGTACCAAAGCAGAATGGATAGGGGAATGTGCCATAGCAGAATGGATAGGTTGTGCCAAAGCAAAATGGATAGGTGAATGTGCCAAAGCAGAATGGATAGGTGAATGTGCCAAAGCAGAATGGATAGGTGAATGTGCCAAAGCAGAATGGATCGGTGAATGTACCATAGCAGAATGGATAGGTGAATGTGCCCAAGCAGAATGGATAGGTTGTGCCAAAGCAGAATGGATAGGTGAATGTGCCAAAGCAGAATGGATAGGTGAATGTGCCAAAGCAGAATGGATAGGTGAATGTGCCAAAGCAGAATGGATGGGTGAATGTGCCAAAGCAGAATGGATAGGTGAATGTACCATAGCAGAATGGATAGGTGAATGTGCCAAAGCAGAATGGATAGGTGAATGTGCCAAAGCAGAATGGATGGGTGAATGTACCATAGCAGAATGGTAGGTGAATGTGCCCAAGCAGAATGGATAGGTTGTGCCAAAGCAGAATGGATAGGTGAATGTGCCAAAGCAGAATGGATAGGTGAATGTGCCAAAGCAGAATGGATAGGTGAATGTGCCAAAGCAGAATGGATGGGTGAATGTGCCAAAGCAGAATGGATAGGTGAATGTACCATAGCAGAATGGATAGGTGAATGTACCAAAGCAGAAAGGATAGGTGAATGTGCCAAAGCAGAATGGATAGGTTGTGCCAAAGCAGAATGGATAGGTGAATGTACCATAGCAGAATGGATAGGGGAATGTGCCAAAGCAGAATGGATAGGTGAATGTGTCAAAGCAGAATGGATAGGTTGTGCCAAAGCAGAATGGATAGGTGAATGTGCCAAAGCAGAATGGATAGGTGAATGTGCCAAAGCAGAATGGATAGGTTGTGCCAAAGCAGAATGGATAGGGGAATGTACCATAGCAGAATGGATAGGTGAATGTGCCAAAGCAGAATGGATAGGTTGTGCCAAAGCAGAATGGATAGGTGAATGTACCATAGCAGAATGGATAGGTGAATGTGCCAAAGCAGAATGGATAGGTGGATGTGCCAAAGCAGAATGGATAGGTGAATGTGCCAAAGCAGAATGGATAGGTTGTGCCAAAGCAGAATGGATAGGTGAATGTACCATAGCAGAATGGATAGGTGAATGTGCCAAAGCAGAATGGATAGGTGAATGTGCCAAAGCAGAATGGATAGGTTGTGCCAAAGCAGAATGGATAGGTGAATGTACCATAGCAGAATGGATAGGTGAATGTACCAAAGCAGAATGGATAGGGGAATGTACCATAGCAGAATGGATAGGGGAATGTGCCAAAGCAGAATGGATAGGTTGTGCCAAAGCAGAATGGATAGGTGAATGTACCATAGAAGAATGGATAGGTGAATGTGCCAAAGCAGAATGGATAGGTGAATGTACCATAGCAGAATGGATAGGTGAATGTGCCAAAGCAGAATGGATAGGTGAATGTGCCAAAGCAGAATGGATAGGGGAATGTACCATAGCAGAATGTATAGGTTGTGCCAAAGCAGAATGGATAGGGGAATGTGCCAAAGCAGAATGGATAGGGGAATGTACCATAGCAGAATGGATAGGTTGTGCCAAAGCAGAATGGATAGGGGAATGTGCCAAAGCAGAATGGATAGGTGAATGTGCCAAAGCAGAATGGATGGGTGAATGTGCCAAAGCAGAATGGATAGGTTGTGCCAAAGCAGAATGGATAGGGGAATGTACCATAGCAGAATGTATAGGTTGTGCCAAAGCAGAATGGATAGGGGAATGTGCCAAAGCAGAATGGATAGGGGAATGTACCATAGCAGAATGGATAGGTTGTGCCAAAGCAGAATGGATAGGGGAATGTACCATAGCAGAATGGATAGGTGAATGTACCATAGCAGAATGGATAGGTGAATGTACCAAAGCAGAATGGATAGGGGAATGTGCCAAAGCAGAATGGATAGGTTGTGCCAAAGCAAAATGGATAGGTGAATGTGCCAGAGCAGAATGGATAGGTGAATGTACCAAAGCAGAATGGATAGGTGAATGTACCAAAGCAGAATGGATAGGTTGTGCCAAAGCAGAATGGATAGGGGAATGTACCAAAGCAGAATGGATAGGTGAATGTGCCAAAGCAGAATGGATAGGTGAATGTGCCAAAGCAGAATGGATAGGTGAATGTGCCAAAGCAGAATGGATAGGTGAATGTACCATAGCAGAATGGATAGGTTGTGCCAAAGCAGAATGGATAAGGGAATGTACCATAGCAGAATGTATAGGTTGTGTCAAAGCAGAATGGATAGGTGAATGTGCCATAGCAGAATGGATAGGTGAATGTGCCAAAGCAGAATGGATAGGTGAATGTGCCAAAGCAGAATGGATAGGTGAATGTGCCAAAGCAGAATGGATAGTTTGTGCCAAAGCAGAATGGATAGGTGAATGTGCCAAAGCAGAATGGATAGGGGAATGTACCAAAGCAGGATGGATAGGTGAATGTGCCAAAGCAGAATGGATAGGTGAATGTGCCAACGCAGAAAGGATAGGTGAATGTGCCAAAGCAGAATGGATAGGTGAATGTGCCAAAGCAGAATGGATAGGGGAATGTGTCAAAGCAGAATGGATAGGTTGTTCCAAAGCAGAATGGATAGGTGAATGTGCCAAAGCAGAATGGATAGGTGAATGTACCATAGCAGAATGGATAGGTGAATGTGCCAAAGCAGAATGGATATTTTGTGCCAAAGCAGAATGGATAGGGGAATGTACCATAGCAGAATGGATAGGTTGTGCCAAAGCAGAATGGATAGGGGAATGTACCATAGCAGAATGTATAGGTTGTGCCAAAGCAGAATGGATAGGGGAATGTGTCAAAGCAGAATGGATAGGTGAATTTGCCAAAGCAGAATGGATAGGTTGTGCCAATGCAGAATGGATAGGTGAATGTGCCAAAGCAGAATGGATAGGTGAATGTGCCAAAGCAGAATGGATAGGGGAATGTGCCATAGCAGAATGGATAGGTTGTGCCAAAGCAGAATGGATAGGTGAATGTGCCAAAGCAGAATGGATAGGTGAATGAGCCAAAGCAGAATGGATAGGTGAATGTGCCAAAGCAGAATGGATAGGTGAATGTACCATAGCAGAATGGATAGGGGAATGTGCCATAGCAGAATGGATAGGTTGTGCCAAAGCAGAATGGATAGGTGAATGTGCCAAAGCAGAATGGATAGGTGAATGTGTCAAAGCAGAATGGATAGGGGAATGTACCATAGCAGAATGGATAGGTTGTGCCAAAGCAGAATGGATAGGGGAATGTACCATAGCAGAATGGATAGGTGAATGTGCCAAAGCAGAATGGATAGGTTAATGTACCATAGCAGAATGGATAGGTGAATGTGCCAAAGCAGAATGGATAGGTGAATGTGCCAACGCAGAATGGATAGGTGAATGTGCCAAAGCAGAATGGATAGGTGAATGTACCAAAGCAGAATGGATAGGTGAATGTGCCAAAGCAGAATGGATAGGGGAATGTGCCATAGCAGAATGGATAGGGGAATGTACCATAGCAGAATGTATAGGTTGTGCCAAAGCAGAATGGATAGGGGAATGTGCCAAAGCAGAATGGATAGGGGAATGTACCATAGCAGAATGGATAGGTTGTGCCAAAGCAGAATGGATAGGTGAATGTGCCATAGCAGAATGGATAGGTGAATGTACCATAGCAGAATGGATAGGGGAATGTGTCAAAGCAGAATGGATAGGTTGTGCCAAAGCAGAATGGATAGGTGAATGTGCCAAAGCAGAATGGATAGGTGAATGTGCCAAAGCAGAATGGATAGGTTGTGCCAAAGCAGAATGGATAGGTGAATGTACCATAGCAGAATGGATAGGTGAATGTGCCAAAGCAGAATGGATAGGTGGATGTGCCAAAGCAGAATGGATAGGTGAATGTGCCAAAGCAGAATGGATAGGTTGTGCCAAAGCAGAATGGATAGGTGAATGTACCATAGCAGAATGGATAGGTGAATGTGCCAAAGCAGAATGGATAGGTGGATGTGCCAAAGCAGAATGGATAGGTGAATGTGCCAAAGCAGAATGGATAGGTTGTGCCAAAGCAGAATGGATAGGTGAATGTACCATAGCAGAATGGATAGGTGAATGTGCCAAAGCAGAATGGATAGGTGAATGTGCCAAAGCAGAATGGATAGGTTGTGCCAAAGCAGAATGGATAGGTGAATGTACCATAGCAGAATGGATAGGTGAATGTACCAAAGCAGAATGGATAGGGGAATGTACCATAGCAGAATGGATAGGGGAATGTGCCAAAGCAGAATGGATAGGTTGTGCCAAAGCAGAATGGATAGGTGAATGTACCATAGAAGAATGGATAGGTGAATGTGCCAAAGCAGAATGGATAGGTGAATGTACCATAGCAGAATGGATAGGTGAATGTGCCAAAGCAGAATGGATAGGTGAATGTGCCAAAGCAGAATGGATAGGGGAATGTACCATAGCAGAATGTATAGGTTGTGCCAAAGCAGAATGGATAGGGGAATGTGCCAAAGCAGAATGGATAGGGGAATGTACCATAGCAGAATGGATAGGTTGTGCCAAAGCAGAATGGATAGGGGAATGTGCCAAAGCAGAATGGATAGGTGAATGTGCCAAAGCAGAATGGATGGGTGAATGTGCCAAAGCAGAATGGATAGGTTGTGCCAAAGCAGAATGGATAGGGGAATGTACCATAGCAGAATGTATAGGTTGTGCCAAAGCAGAATGGATAGGGGAATGTGCCAAAGCAGAATGGATAGGGGAATGTACCATAGCAGAATGGATAGGTTGTGCCAAAGCAGAATGGATAGGGGAATGTACCATAGCAGAATGGATAGGTGAATGTACCATAGCAGAATGGATAGGTGAATGTACCAAAGCAGAATGGATAGGGAATGTGCCAAAGCAGAATGGATAGGTTGTGCCAAAGCAAAATGGATAGGTGAATGTGCCAGAGCAGAATGGATAGGTGAATGTACCAAAGCAGAATGGATAGGTGAATGTACCAAAGCAGAATGGATAGGTTGTGCCAAAGCAGAATGGATAGGGGAATGTACCAAAGCAGAATGGATAGGTGAATGTGCCAAAGCAGAATGGATAGGTGAATGTGCCAAAGCAGAATGGATAGGTGAATGTGCCAAAGCAGAATGGATAGGTGAATGTACCATAGCAGAATGGATAGGTTGTGCCAAAGCAGAATGGATAAGGGAATGTACCATAGCAGAATGTATAGGTTGTGTCAAAGCAGAATGGATAGGTGAATGTGCCATAGCAGAATGGATAGGTGAATGTGCCAAAGCAGAATGGATAGGTGAATGTGCCAAAGCAGAATGGATAGGTGAATGTGCCAAAGCAGAATGGATAGTTTGTGCCAAAGCAGAATGGATAGGTGAATGTGCCAAAGCAGAATGGATAGGGAATGTACCAAAGCAGGATGGATAGGTGAATGTGCCAAAGCAGAATGGATAGGTGAATGTGCCAACGCAGAAAGGATAGGTGAATGTGCCAAAGCAGAATGGATAGGTGAATGTGCCAAAGCAGAATGGATAGGGGAATGTAGTGAATGTGCAAAGCAGAATGGATAGGTTGTTCCAAAGCAGAATGGATAGGTGAATGTGCCAAAGCAGAATGGATAGGTGAATGTACCATAGCAGAATGGATAGGTGAATGTGCCAAAGCAGAATGGATATTTTGTGCCAAAGCAGAATGGATAGGGAATGTACCATAGCAGAATGGATAGGTTGTGCCAAAGCAGAATGGATAGGGAATGTACCAAGCAGAATGTATAGGTTGTGCCAAAGCAGAATGGATAGGGGAATGTGTCAAAGCAGAATGGATAGGTGAATGTGCCAAAGCAGAATGGATAGGTTGTGCCAATGCAGAATGGATAGGTGAATGTGCCAAGAATGGATAGGTGAATGTGCCAAAGCAGAATGGATAGGGGAATGTGCCAAAGCAGAATGGATAGGTTGTGCCAAGCAGAATGGATAGGGAATGTGCCAAAGCAGAATGGATAGGTGAATGTGCCAAAGCAGAATGGATAGGTGAATGTGCCAAAGCAGAATGGATAGGTGAATGTACCAAAGCAGAATGGATAGGTGAATGTGGATAGGTTGTGCCAAAGCAGAATGGATAGGTGAATGTACCATAGCAGAATGGATAGGTGAATGTGCCAAAGCAGAATGGATAGGTTAATGTACCATAGCAGAATGGATAGGTGAATGTGCCAAAGCAGAATGGATAGGGAATGTGCCATAGCAGAATGGATAGGTGAATGTACCAAAGCAGAATGGATAGGTTAATGTACCAAGCAGAATGGATAGGTGAATGTGCCAAAGCAGAATGGATAGGGAATGTGCCAACGCAGAATGGATAGGGAATGTACCATAGCAGAATGGATAGGTGAATGTACCAGAATGGATAGGTTGTGCAGAAATGGATAGGGAATGTGCCATAGCAGAATGGATAGCCAGCAGAATGGATAGGTGTGCCAAGCAGAATGGATAGGTTGTGCCAAAGCAGAATGGATAGGTGAATGTGCCAAAGCAGAATGGATAGGTGAATGTGCCAAAGCAGAATGGATAGGTGTGTCAAATGGATAGGTGAATGTACAGAATGTGCCAAAGCAGAATGGATAGGTGAATGTGCCAAAGCAGAATGGATAGAATGTGAATGGATGCCAAAGCAGAATGGATAGGTGAATGTACCATAGCAAATGGATAGGTGAATGTGCCAAAGCAGAATGGATAGGTGAATGTGCCAAAGCAGAATGGATAGGTGAATGTGCCAAAGCAGAATGGATAGGTTGTGCCAAAGCAGAATGGATAGGTGAATGTACCATAGCAGAATGGATAGGTGAATGTGCCAAAGCAGAATGGATAGGTGAATGTACCAAAGCAGAATGGATAGGTGAATGTGCCAAAGCAGAATGGATAGGTGAATGTGCCAACGCAGAATGGATAGGTGAATGTGCCAAAGCAGAATGGATAGGTGAATGTACCAAAGCAGAATGGATAGGTGAATGTGCCAAAGCAGAATGGATAGGTGAATGTGCCAAAGCAGAATGGATAGGTGAATGTGTCAAAGCAGAATGGATATGTGAATGTGCCAAAGCAGAATGGATAGGTTGTGCCAAAGCAGAATGGATAGGTGAATGTACCATAGCAGAATGGATAGGTGAATGTACCAATGCAGAATGGATAGGGGAATGTACCATAGCAGAATGGATAGGGGAATGTGCCAAAGCAGAATGGATAGGTTGTGCCAAAGCAGAATGGATAGGTGAATGTACCATAGAAGAATGGATAGGGGAATGTGCCAAAGCAGAATGGATAGGGGAATGTACCATAGCAGAATGGATAGGTTGTGCCAAAGCAGAATGGATAGGGGAATGTACCATAGCAGAATGGATAGGTGAATGTGCCAAAGCAGAATGGATAGGTGAATGTGCCAAAGCAGAATGGATAGGTGAATGTGCCAAAGCAGAATGGATAGGTGAATGTACCAAAGCAGAATGGATAGGTGAATGTGCCAAAGCAGAATGGATAGGTGAATGTGCCAAAGCAGAATGGATAGGTGAATGTGCCAAAGCAGAATGGATAGGTTGTGCCAAAGCAGAATGGATAGGGGAATGTACCATAGCAGAATGGATAGGTGAATGTGCCAAAGCAGAATGGATAGGTTGTGCCAAAGCAGAATGGATAGGTGAATGTACCATAGCAGAATGGATAGGTGAATATGCCAAAGCAGAATGGATAGGTGGATGTGCCAAAGCAGAATGGATAGGTGAATGTGCCAAAGCAGAATGGATAGGTTGTGCCAAAGCAGAATGGATAGGTGAATGTACCATAGCAGAATGGATAGGTGAATGTGCCAAAGCAGAATGGATAGGTGAATGTAAAGCAGAATGGATAGGTGAATGCCAAAGCAGAATGGATAGGTGAATGTGCCAAAGCAGAATGGATAGGTGAATGTGCCAAAGCAGAATGGATAGGTGAATGTGCCAAAGCAGAATGGATAGGTGAATGTGCCAAAGCAGAATGGATAGGTGAATGTGCCAAAGCAGAATGGATAGGTGAATGTGTCAAAGCAGAATGGATAGGTGAATGTGCCAAAGCAGAATGGATAGGGATATGAATGTACCATAGCAGAATGGAATGTACCAAAGCAGAATGGATAGGGGAATGTACCATAGCAGAATGGATAGGGGAATGTGCCAAAGCAGAATGGATAGGTTGTGCCAAAGCAGAATGGATAGGTGAATGTACCATAGAAGAATGGATAGGGGAATGTGCCAAAGCAGAATGGATAGGGGAATGTACCATAGCAGAATGGATAGGTTGTGCCAAAGCAGAATGGATAGGGGAATGTACCATAGCAGAATGGATAGGTGAATGTGCCAAAGCAGAATGGATAGGTGAATGTACCAAAGCAGAATGGATAGGTGAATGTGCCAAAGCAGAATGGATAGGTGAATGTACCATAGCAGAATGTATAGGTTGTGCCAAAGCAGAATGGATAGGGGAATGTACCATAGCAGAATGTATAGGTTGTGCCAAAGCAGAATGGATAGGGGAATGTACCAAAGCAGAATGGATAGGTGAATGTGTCAAAGCAGAATGGATAGGTTGTGCCAAAGCAGAATGGATAGGTGAATGTGCCAAAGCAGAATGGATAGGTGAATGTGCCAAAGCAGAATGGATAGGTGAATGTACCATAGCAGAATGGATAGGTGAATGTGCCAAAGCAGAATGGATAGGTTGTGCCAAAGCAGAATGGATAGGTTGTGCCAAAGCAGAATGGATAGGTGAATGTGCCAAAGCAGAATGGATAGGTTGTGCCAAAGCAGAATGGATAGGTGAATGTACCATAGCAGAATGGATAGGTGAATGTACCAAAGCAGAATGGATAGGGAATGTGCCAAAGCAGAATGGATAGGGAATGTGCCAAAGCAGAATGGATAGGTGAATGTACCATAGCAGAATGGATAGGTTGTGCCAAAGCAGAATGGATAGGGGAATGTACCATAGCAGAATGGATAGGTTGTGCCAAAGCAGAATGGATAGGGGAATGTACCATAGCAGAATGGATAGGTGAATGTGCCAAAGCAGAATGGATAGGTGAATGTACCAAAGCAGAATGGATAGGTGAATGTGCCAAAGCAGAATGGATAGGTGAATGTATAGGTTGTGCCAAAGCAGAATGGATAGGGGAATGTACCAAAGCAGAATGGATAGGTGGAATGAATGGATAGGTTGTGCCAAAGCAGAATGGATAGGTGAATGTGCCAAAAGCAATGGATAGCAGAATGGATAGGTGAATGTGCCAAAGCAGAATGGATAGGTGAATGTGCCAAAGCAGAATGGATAGGTTGTGCCAAAGCAGAATGGATAGGTTGTGCCAAAGCAGAATGGATAGGTTGTGCCAAAGCAGAATGGATAGGTTGTGCCAAAGCAGAATGGATAGGTGAATGTACCAAAGCAGAATGGATAGGTGAATGTACCAAAGCAGAATGGATAGGTTGTGCCAAAGCAGAATGGATAGGTGAATGTGCCAAAGCAGAATGGATAGGTGAATGTACCATAGCAGAATGGATAGGTGAATGTGCCAAAGCAGAATGGATAGGTGAATGTGCCAAAGCAGAATGGATAGTAGGGAATGTACCATAGCAGAATGGATAGGTTGTGCCAAAGCAGAATGGATAGGGAATGTGCCAAAGCAGAATGGATAGGGGAATGTACCATAGCAGAATGGATAGGTTGTGCCAAAGCAGAATGGATAGGGAATGTGCCAAAGCAGAATGGATAGGTGAATGTGCCAAAGCAGAATGGATGGGTGAATGTGCCAAAGCAGAATGGATAGGTTGTGCCAAAGCAGAATGGATAGGGAATGTACCATAGCAGAATGTATAGGTTGTGCCAAAGCAGAATGGATAGGGAATGTGCCAAAGCAGAATGGATAGGGAATGTACCATAGCAGAATGGATAGGTTGTGCCAAAGCAGAATGGATAGGGGAATGTACCATAGCAGAATGGATAGGTGAATGTACCATAGCAGAATGGATAGGTGAATGTACCAAAGCAGAATGGATAGGGGAATGTGCCAAAGCAGAATGGATAGGTTGTGCCAAAGCAAAATGGATAGGTGAATGTGCCAAAGCAGAATGGATAGGTGAATGTACCAAAGCAGAATGGATAGGTGAATGTACCAAAGCAGAATGGATAGGTTGTGCCAAAGCAGAATGGATAGGGAATGTAAAAGCAGAATGGATAGGTGAATGTGCCAAAG
The DNA here is from genome assembly GCF_034236695.1 of Oncorhynchus nerka. NCBI lineage: Eukaryota > Metazoa > Chordata > Actinopteri > Salmoniformes > Salmonidae > Oncorhynchus > Oncorhynchus nerka. The sequence continues at coordinate 27,652,680 of NC_088409.1, forward strand.
CAGAATGGATAGGTGAATGTGCCAAAGCAGAATGGATAGGTGAATGTGCCAAAGCAGAATGGATAGGTGAATGTACCATAGCAGAATGGATAGGTTGTGCCAAAGCAGAATGGATAAAATGGGAATGTACCATAGCAGAATGGATAGGTTGAATGTCAAAGCAGAATGGATAGGTGAATGTGCCAAAGCAGAATGGATAGGTGAATGTGCCAAAGCAGAATGGATAGGTGAATGTGCCAAAGCAGAATGGATAGGTGAATGTGCCAAAGCATAATGGATAGGTTGTGCCAAAGCAGAATGGATAGGTGAATGTGCCAAAGCAGAATGGATAGGGAATGTACCAAAGCAGAATGGATAGGTGAATGTGCCAAAGCAGAATGGATAGGTGAATGTGCCAACGCAGAATGGATAGGTGAATGTGCCAAAGCAGAATGGATAGGTGAATGTGCCAAAGCAGAATGGATAGGGAATGTGTCAAAGCAGAATGGATAGGTGAATGTACCAAGCATAATGGATAGGGGAATGTACCAAAGCAGAATGGATAGGTGAATGTGCCAAAGCAGAATGGATAGGTTGTGCCAAAGCAGAATGGATAGGTGAATGTGCCAAAGCAGAATGGATAGGTGAATGTACCATAGCAGAATGGATAGGTGAATGTGCCAAAGCAGAATGGATATTTTGTGCCAAAGCAGAATGGATGTGCCAAAATGGATAGGTTGTGCAAAGCAGAATGGATAGGGAATGTACCATAGCAGAATGGATAGGAATGGATAGGGAATGTGTCAAAGCAGAATGGATAGGGAATGTGGATAGGTTGTGCCAAAGCAGAATGGATAGGTGAATGTGCCAAAGCAGAATGGATAGGAATGAATGTGCCAGAATGGATAGGGAATGTGCAAATGGATAGGTGAATGTGCCAAAGCAGAATGGATAGGTGAATGAGCCAAAGCAGAATGGATAGGTGAATGTGCCAAAGCAGAATGGATAGGTGAATGTACCATAGCAGAATGGATAGGGGAATGTGCCAAAGCAGAATGGATAGGTTGTGCCAAAGCAGAATGGATAGGGGAATGTACCATAGCAGAATGTATAGGTTGTGCCAAAGCAGAATGGATAGGGAATGTGCCAAAGCAGAATGGATAGGGAATGTACCAAGCAGAATGGATAGGTTGTGCCAAAGCAGAATGGATAGGGGAATGTACCATAGCAGAATGGATAGGTGAATGTACCATAGCAGAATGGATAGGTGAATGTACCAAAGCAGAATGGATAGGGGAATGTGCCAAAGCAGAATGGATAGGTTGTGCCAAAGCAAAATGGATAGGTGAATGTGCCAAAGCAGAATGGATAGGTGAATGTACCAAAGCAGAATGGATAGGTGAATGTACCAAAGCAGAATGGATAGGTTGTGCCAAAGCAGAATGGATAGGGGAATGTACCAAAGCAGAATGGATAGGTGAATGTGCCAAAGCAGAATGGATAGGTGAATGTGCCAAAGCAGAATGGATAGGTGAATGTGCCAAAGCAGAATGGATAGGTGAATGTACCATAGCAGAATGGATAGGTTGTGCCAAAGCAGAATGGATAAGGGAATGTACCATAGCAGAATGTATAGGTTGTGTCAAAGCAGAATGGATAGGTGAATGTGCCATAGCAGAATGGATAGGTGAATGTGCCAAAGCAGAATGGATAGGTGAATGTGCCAAAGCAGAATGGATAGGTGAATGTGCCAAAGCATAATGGATAGTTTGTGCCAAAGCAGAATGGATAGGTGAATGTGCCAAAGCAGAATGGATAGGGGAATGTACCAAAGCAGAATGGATAGGTGAATGTGCCAAAGCAGAATGGATAGGTGAATGTGCCAACGCAGAATGGATAGGTGAATGTGCCAAAGCAGAATGGATAGGTGAATGTGCCAAAGCAGAATGGATAGGGGAATGTGTCAAAGCAGAATGGATAGGTGAATGTACCATAGCATAATGGATAGGGGAATGTACCAAAGCAGAATGGATAGGTGAATGTGCCAAAGCAGAATGGATAGGTTGTGCCAAAGCAGAATGGATAGGTGAATGTGCCAAAGCAGAATGGATAGGTGAATGTACCATAGCAGAATGGATAGGTGAATGTGCCAAAGCAGAATGGATATTTTGTGCCAAAGCAGAATGGATAGGGGAATGTACCATAGCAGAATGGATAGGTTGTGCCAAAGCAGAATGGATAGGGGAATGTACCATAGCAGAATGTATAGGTTGTGCCAAAGCAGAATGGATAGGGGAATGTGTCAAAGCAGAATGGATAGGTGAATTTGCCAAAGCAGAATGGATAGGTTGTGCCAATGCAGAATGGATAGGTGAATGTGCCAAAGCAGAATGGATAGGGGAATGTGCCATAGCAGAATGGATAGGTTGTGCCAAAGCAGAATGGATAGGTGAATGTGCCAAAGCAGAATGGATAGGTGAATGAGCCAAAGCAGAATGGATAGGTGAATGTGCCAAAGCAGAATGGATAGGTGAATGTACCATAGCAGAATGGATAGGGGAATGTGCCATAGCAGAATGGATAGGTTGTGCCAAAGCAGAATGGATAGGTGAATGTGCCAAAGCAGAATGGATAGGTGAATGTGTCAAAGCAGAATGGATAGGGGAATGTACCATAGCAGAATGGATAGGTTGTGCCAAAGCAGAATGGATAGGGGAATGTACCATAGCAGAATGGATAGGTGAATGTGCCAAAGCAGAATGGATAGGTTAATGTACCATAGCAGAATGGATAGGTGAATGTGCCAAAGCAGAATGGATAGGTGAATGTGCCAACGCAGAATGGATAGGTGAATGTGCCAAAGCAGAATGGATAGGTGAATGTACCAAAGCAGAATGGATAGGTGAATGTGCCAAAGCAGAATGGATAGGGGAATGTGCCATAGCAGAATGGATAGGGGAATGTACCATAGCAGAATGTATAGGTTGTGCCAAAGCAGAATGGATAGGGGAATGTGCCAAAGCAGAATGGATAGGGGAATGTACCATAGCAGAATGGATAGGTTGTGCCAAAGCAGAATGGATAGGTGAATGTGCCATAGCAGAATGGATAGGTGAATGTACCATAGCAGAATGGATAGGGGAATGTGCCAAAGCAGAATGGATAGGTTGTGCCAAAGCAGAATGGATAGGTGAATGTACCATAGCAGAATGGATAGGTGAATGTACCATAGCAGAATGGATAGGGGAATGTGCCAAAGCAGAATGGATAGGTTGTGCCAAAGCAGAATGGATAGGTGAATGTGCCAAAGCAGAATGGATAGGTTGTGCCAAAGCAGAATGGATGGGTGAATGTACCATAGCAGAATGGATAGGTGAATGTACCATAGCAGAATGGATAGGGGAATGTGCCAAAGCAGAATGGATAGGTGAATGTGCCAAAGCAGAATGGATAGGTTGTGCCAAAGCAGAATGGATAGGTGAATGTGCCAAAGCAGAATGGATAGGTGAATGTACCATAGCAGAATGGATAGGTGAATGTGCCAAAGCAGAATGGATATTTTGTGCCAAAGCAGAATGGATAGGGGAATGTACCATAGCAGAATGGATAGGTTGTGCTAAAGCAGAATGGATAGGGGAATGTACCATAGCAGAATGTATAGGTTGTGCCAAAGCAGAATGGATAGGGGAATGTGTCAAAGCAGAATGGATAGGTGAATTTGCCAAAGCAGAATGGATAGGTTGTGCCAAAGCAGAATGGATAGGTGAATGTGCCAAAGCAGAATGGATAGGTGAATGTGCCAAAGCAGAATGGATAGGTGAATGTGCCAAAGCAGAATGGATAGGTGAATGTGCCAAAGCAGAATGGATAGGTGAATGTGCCAAAGCAGAATGGATAGGTGAATGTACCATAGCAGAATGGATAGGGGAATGTGCCATAGCAGAATGGATAGGTTGTGCCAAAGCAGAATGGATAGGTGAATGTGCCAAAGCAGAATGGATAGGTGAATGTGTCAAAGCAGAATGGATAGGGGAATGTACCATAGCAGAATGGATAGGTTGTGCCAAAGCAGAATGGATAGGGGAATGTACCATAGCAGAATGGATAGGTGAATGTGCCAAAGCAGAATGGATAGGTGAATGTGCCAAAGCAGAATGGGTAGGTGAATGTGCCAAAGCAGAATGGATAGGTTGTGCCAAAGCAGAATGGATAGGTGAATGTGCCAAAGCAGAATGGATAGGTGAATGTACCATAGCAGAATGGATAGGTGAATGTGCCAAAGCAGAATTGATATTTTGTGCCAAAGCAGAATGGATAGGGGAATGTACCATAGCAGAATGGATAGGTTGTGCAAAAGCAGAATGGATAGGGGAATGTACCATAGCAGAATGTATAGGTTGTGCCAAAGCAGAATGGATAGGGGAATGTGTCAAAGCAGAATGGATAGGTGAATTTGCCAAAGCAGAATGGATAGGTTGTGCCAAAGCAGAATGGATAGGTGAATGTGCCAAAGCAGAATGGATAAGGGAATGTACCATAGCAGAATGTATAGGTTGTGCCAAAGCAGAATGGATAGGTGAATGTGCCAAAGCAGAATGGATAGGTGAATGTGCCAAAGCAGAATGGATAGGTGAATGTGCCAAAGCAGAATGGATAGGTGAATGTGCCAAAGCAGAATGGATAGGTGAATGTGCCAAAGCAGAATGGATATGTGAATGTACCATAGCAGAATGGATAGGGGAATGTGCCATAGCAGAATGGATAGGTTGTGCCAAAGCAGAATGGATAGGTGAATGTGCCAAAGCAGAATGGATAGGTGAATGTGTCAAAGCAGAATGGATAGGGGAATGTACCATAGCAGAATGGATAGGTGAATGTGCCAAAGCAGAATGGATAGGTGAATGTGCCAAAGCAGAATGGGTAGGGGAATGTGTCAAAGCAGAATGGATAGGTGAATGTGTCAAAGCAGAATGGATAGGTGAATGTGCCAAAGCAGAATGGATAGGTGAATGTGCCAACGCAGAATGGATAGGTGAATGTGCCAAAGCAGAATGGATAGGGGAATGTGCCATAGCAGAATGGATAGGTGAATGTGCCAAAGCAGAATGGAGAGGTTGTGCCATAGCAGAATGGATAGGGGAATGTACCATAGCAGAATGGATAGGGGAATGTACCATAGCAGAATGTATAGGTTGTGCCAAAGCAGAATGGATAGGGGAATGTACCATAGCAGAATGGATAGGTTGTGCCAAAGCAGAATGGATAGGTGAATGTGCCATAGCAGAATGGATAGGTGAATGTACCATAGCAGAATGGATAGGGGAATGTGCCAAAGCAGAATGGATAGGTTGTGCCAAAGCAGAATGGATAGGTGAATGTACCATAGCAGAATGGATAGGTGAATGTACCATAGCAGAATGGATAGGGGAATGTGCCAAAGCAGAATGGATAGGTTGTGCCAAAGCAGAATGGATAGGTGAATGTGCCAAAGCAGAATGGATAGGTTGTGCCAAAGCAGAATGGATGGGTGAATGTACCATAGCAGAATGGATAGGTGAATGTACCATAGCAGAATGGATAGGGGAATGTGCCAAAGCAGAATGGATAGGTGAATGTGTCAAAGCAGAATGGATAGGTTGTGCCAAAGCAGAATGGATAGGTGAATGTACCATAGCAGAATGGATAGGGGAAGGTACCATAGCAGAATGGATAGGTGAATGTACCATAGCAGAATGGATAGGTGAATGTACCATAGCAGAATGGATAGGGGAAGGTACCATAGCAGAATGGATAGGTTAATGTGCCAAAGCAGAATGGATAGGTGAATGTGCCAACGCAGAATGGATAGGTGAATGTGCCAAAGCAGAATGGATAGGTGAATGTACCAAAGCAGAATGGATAGGTTGTGCCAAAGCAGAATGGATAGGGGAATGTACCAAAGTAGAATGGATAGGTGAATGTGCCAAAGCAGAATGGATAGGTGAATGTGCCAAAGCAGAATGGATAGGTGAATGTGCCAAAGCAGAATGGATAGGTGAATGTACCATAGCAGAATGGATAGGTTGTGCCAAAGCAGAATGGATAAGGGAATGTACCATAGCAGAATGTATAGGTTGTGCCAAAGCAGAATGGATAGGTGAATGTGCCAAAGCAGAATGGATAGGTGAATGTGCCAAAGCAGAATGGGTAGGTGAATGTGCCAAAGCAGAATGGATAGGTTAATGTACCATAGCAGAATGGATAGGTGAATGTGCCAAAGCAGAATGGATAGGTGAATGTGCCAACGCAGAATGGATAGGTGAATGTGCCAAAGCAGAATGGATAGGTGAATGTGCCAAAGCAGAATGGATAGGGGAATGTGTCAAAGCAGAATGGATAGGTGAATGTACCATAGCAGAATGGATAGGTGAATGTGCCAAAGCAGAATGGATAGGTGAATGTGCCAACGCAGAATGGATAGGTGAATGTGCCAAAGCAGAATGGATAGGTTAATGTGCCAAAGCAGAATGGATAGGGGAATGTGTCAAAGCAGAATGGATAGGTGAATGTACCATAGCAGAATGGATAGGGGAATGTACCAAAGCAGAATGGATAGGTGAATGTGCCAAAGCAGAATGGATAGGTTGTGCCAAAGCAGAATGGATAGGTGAATGTACCATAGCAGAATGGATAGGGGAATGTGCCAAAGCAGAATGGATAGGTGAATGTGCCAAAGCAGAATGGATATTTTGTGCCAAAGCAGAATGGATAGGGGAATGTACCATAGCAGAATGGATAGGTTGTGCCAAAGCAGAATGGATAGGGGAATGTGTCAAAGCAGAATGGATAGGTGAATGTGCCATAGCAGAATGGATAGGTGAATGTGCCAAAGCAGAATGGATAGGTGAATGTGCCAAAGCAGAATGGATAGGTGAATGTACCAAAGCAGAATGGATAGGTGAATGTGCCAAAGCAGAATGGAATGGTGAATGTGCCAAAGCAGAATGGATAGGTGAATGTGTCAAAGCAGAATGGATAGGTGAATGTGCCAAAGCAGAATGGATAGGTGAATGTGTCAAAGCAGAATGGATAGGTGAATGTGCCAAAGCAGAATGGATAGGTGAATGTGTCAAAGCAGAATGGATAGGTGAATGTGCCAAAGCAGAATGGATAGGTGAATGTACCATAGCAGAATGGATAGGTGAATGTGCCAAAGCAGAATGGATAGGGGAATGTACCATAGCAGAATGGATAGGGACATGTACCATATCAGAATGGATAGGGGAATGTACCATAGCAGAATGGATAGGGGAATGTGCCAAAGCAGAATGGATAGGTGAATGTACCATAGTAGAATGGATAGGGGAATGTACCAAAGCAGAATGGATAGGGGAATGTACCATAGCAGAATGGATAGGGGAATGTGCCAAAGCAGAATGGATAGGTGAATGTACCAAAGCAGAATGGATAGGGGAATGTACCAAAGCAGAATGGATAGGGGAATGTAACATAGCAGAATGGATAGGGGAATGTACCAAAGCAGAATGGATAGGGGAATGTACCAAAGCAGAATGGATAGGGGAATGTACCAAAGCAGAATGGATAGGGGAATGTACCAAAGCAGAATGGATAGGGGAATGTACCAAAGCAGAATGGATAGGGGAATGTGCCAAAGCAGAATGGATAGGGGAATGTACCAAAGCAGAATGGATAGGTTGTGCCAAAGCAGAATGGATAGGGGAATGTACCAAAGCAGAATGGATAGGGGAATGTACCAAAGCAGAATGGATAGGGGAATGTACCAAAGCAGAATGGATAGGTTAATGTACCATAGCAGAATGGATAGGTGAATGTGCCAAAGCAGAATGGATAGGTGAATGTGCCAACGCAGAATGGATAGGTGAATGTGCCAAAGCAGAATGGATAGGTGAATGTGCCAAAGCAGAATGGATAGGGGAATGTGTCAAAGCAGAATGGATAGGTGAATGTACCATAGCAGAATGGATAGGTGAATGTGCCAAAGCAGAATGGATAGGTGAATGTGCCAACGCAGAATGGATAGGTGAATGTGCCAAAGCAGAATGGATAGGTTAATGTGCCAAAGCAGAATGGATAGGGGAATGTGTCAAAGCAGAATGGATAGGTGAATGTACCATAGCAGAATGGATAGGGGAATGTACCAAAGCAGAATGGATAGGTGAATGTGCCAAAGCAGAATGGATAGGTTGTGCCAAAGCAGAATGGATAGGTGAATGTACCATAGCAGAATGGATAGGGGAATGTGCCAAAGCAGAATGGATAGGTGAATGTGCCAAAGCAGAATGGATATTTTGTGCCAAAGCAGAATGGATAGGGAATGTACCATAGCAGAATGGATAGGTTGTGCCAAAGCAGAATGGATAGGGGAATGTGTCAAAGCAGAATGGATAGGTGAATGTGCCATAGCAGAATGGATAGGTGAATGTGCCAAAGCAGAATGGATAGGTGAATGTGCCAAAGCAGAATGGATAGGTGAATGTACCAAAGCAGAATGGATAGGTGAATGTGCCAAAGCAGAATGGAATGGTGAATGTGCCAAAGCAGAATGGATAGGTGAATGTGTCAAAGCAGAATGGATAGGTGAATGTGCCAAAGCAGAATGGATAGGTGAATGTGTCAAAGCAGAATGGATAGGTGAATGTGCCAAAGCAGAATGGATAGGTGAATGTGTCAAAGCAGAATGGATAGGTGAATGTGCCAAAGCAGAATGGATAGGTGAATGTACCAAAGCAGAATGGATAGGGGAATGTACCAAAGCAGAATGGATAGGGGAATGTAACATAGCAGAATGGATAGGGACATGTACCATATCAGAATGGATAGGGGAATGTACCATAGCAGAATGGATAGGGGAATGTGCCAAAGCAGAATGGATAGGTGAATGTACCATAGTAGAATGGATAGGGGAATGTACCAAAGCAGAATGGATAGGGAATGTACCATAGCAGAATGGATAGGGAATGTGCCAAAGCAGAATGGATAGGGAATGTACCAAAGCAGAATGGATAGGGAATGTACCAAAGCAGAATGGATAGGGGAATGTAACAAAGCAGAATGGATAGGGAATGTACCAAAGCAGAATGGATAGGGGAATGTACCAAAGCAGAATGGATAGGGAATGTACCAAAGCAGAATGGATAGGGGAATGTACCAAAGCAGAATGGATAGGGGAATGTACCAAAGCAGAATGGATAGGGGAATGTGCCAAAGCAGAATGGATAGGGGAATGTACCAAAGCAGAATGGATAGGTTGTGCCAAAGCAGAATGGATAGGGGAATGTACCAAAGCAGAATGGATAGGGGAATGTACCAAAGCAGAATGGATAGGGGAATGTACCAAAGCAGAATGGATAGGGGAATGTACCAAAGCAGAATGGATAGGGGAATGTACCAAAGCAGAATGGATAGGGGAATGTACCAAAGCAGAATGGATAGGGGAATGTACCATAGCAGAATGGATAGGGGAATGTACCAAAGCAGAATGGATAGGGGAATGTACCAAAGCAGAATGGATAGGTGAATGTACCAAAGCAGAATGGATAGGGAATGTACCAAAGCAGAATGGATAGGGAATGTACCAAAGCAGAATGGATAGGGAATGTACCAAAGCAGAATGGATAGGGGAATGTACCAAAGCAGAATGGATAGGGAATGTACCAAAGCAGAATGGATAGGGAATGTACCAAAGCAGAATGGATAGGGGAATGTACCAAAGCAGAATGGATAGGGGAATGTACCATAGCAGAATGGATAGGGGAATGTACCAAAGCAGAATGGATAGGGGAATGTACCAAAGCAGAATGGATAGGGGAATGTACCATAGCAGAATGGATAGGGGAATGTACCAAAGCAGAATGGATAGGGGAATGTACCAAAGCAGAATGGATAGGGGAATGTACCAAAGCAGCCAGTGAGGATGGCATACTGTACATGAGGAAGATTCTATCTTCAACCATGATGGAATGATATGTTGGGTATCTGCACAGATCCAGTACTGAATTACATGGAAGTTCCAGACGAAGTGTGAGATAATCCCATGTAGTTTGCAGAAAAAGATTTGGAAATAAAAATAGGTTCACATTGAAAGAGGTAGGAGAATTTAGGAAGAGTATTCATTTTAACCAAATTAATTTGACCAGCCAATGATAGGTGGAGTAGTGGCCATTGTTCAAAATGTTTCTCCACCAGAGTAAGGAGGAGTAAAGTTAGCCTTTAAAAAGGTTATCAACTTGTCTATGACATGTACCCCCAAGTATGTACATTTGTTGAGAACTACTCTGAATGAAAATGTGTGTAATGGGTAGTTACGAGCTGCTGCATTTAAATGGAAAAGCTTGCTCTTATTTAGATTTAACTTGTAACCAGAGACTAGGCCAAATGCATTAAGAACAGATAGCACAATGGGTAAGGATACATTAGGGTTTGAGATATAGAGAAGCAAGTCATCAGCATAAAGTGAAACCCTTCGTTTGATGTTGCCTCTGAACACTCGCGTTACATGTGGGTTGGATCTGAATGAATGTAACCTTGAGTTAATATCTGTAGAATGAGGAGACCAGTTTGTGTGATTTTAAATCATCCCACTAATCAATCTCTCTGTTTGACAGAGACCATGTCCACAGACAGTACTATGCCCAGCCCCAGCTCTATGACCTCTTCCTCAATGGGCTTCGAGGGCCTGCCGGGCCGACGCAGGAAGAAAAGAACCAGCATCGAGACTAACGTCCGCGTGGCGCTGGAGAGAGCCTTCATCACGGTGAGAGACATGACAAATTGTTGTGGAAATTCTACACATGGACAATCAGCGCGCTGGAGAGGTCCAACCAACTCAATGCACCAAGTACACATGTCAATCAGGAGCTCCACCCAGGGCAGCCCCGTTAGTTCTCTTATATACAGACAAATTAAATTAGCATATTTTTAGCTTATTCATCATTCATAATTAATTCATCATTAAATTGCAGATACTGATACTGAGGATTTGTTCAATCAGTCACTTGCATGAACACAGAAATTGGTTATTAGAAAAGCACAAACATAAAAATGTCCATCACATTCCATCCTCTTGTCACTTGTGTGATAATAATCATTAAATATTAAGGTAAGCATTTGATTTTAGCTTCTATATCATATTTCTATTAAAGGGAAATCAACACATAAAACCAGACATTTCATCATTTCAAACCCTTCATTCTGGGTTATACAATCATTCTGGGTTGTACGTGTAAAATCATTGCAGTGGAATGTTTTAACTTAAGGCCTTCGCTTCATACAGTTACACATATGCTTCACTGCACAATTTCATTCATGGATTCTGGCAAAGAGATTTCAGCTGGAGCTTTTGTCGCAGGTGGCATGACAGATCAGTATCTCAATGCATTTCTAGTCTAAATTACTATATATTTTGCATTGTGCAGACCTCCACAATCACACCTGATACCCCAAATAAACTATTTTGGATAAGCCTAAATAAATTACGGGCAGGGTTGACCACCACCCTCCCTCCCGGCACTCATTCTTCTGTTGTTTCGGTTCGTCCTTCCAATGGCACATATTGAAAGTGGATGGCCCTTGATAATGTCTCTCACCTGAGCCGCCACTGTCCTTCACAGTCCATTATGTCTTGTCCATTTTCCGACCAGTACACCGGCAGCATGAGAGAGGTTTGGACGAGATCTCTCTCCATGCTCACTCCACGTGGACTCATGTTTCACTCCTAAGAAAAAAGGCAGTTGATAGCTTTGACTGGATGCTGTGTACAGGTTGCTGGCTCGGACTCAGGTCTCACGGTAGAAGTGGTGAAGGACCATATTGAAGCCATTGTCCACATTACTTCAACCGGTTAGAGGGGGTGAGGTTCACACTGTTCTCAGCCGAATTATCCCTTCCATGTATCTAGATACCATCTGTTACCTTCGCCATAACCTCGAGAGAGGACAGAGCAGAGCAACAGTTTAGTTTAGGGCATTTCTGATTCTGGAAATCCAGACAAATTATTTACTGTATGACAAATGGTAAATTTGCATATTTACTAAAGGGCCCCAGGGGACTGGTAATTCCCCCTTTGGACACATGACTGGTTCATCGTGATTCATGTGTCCAAAAAAACAACAACAACACTGCCTGTTAAATCAAAATAACAAATCAAATTAGAATTACAACTCTTGATAACTCCATCTTAACTTAACTGTATCCCATAAGGTAATGGTAAAAGGTGAGGTGTCATCAGGGGCAGCGCTCATTCAGGGGCAGCGCTCTCTCTCTCTCCTTCTCTTGTTCCGAATCACACATAAGACTATTGATAAATTATACATTTCTTCTAATTATTTGTGTTGACATAGCACATTTAAATCTCACCCAATGTCTCTAGTCTTTCTAGTGAGGGTGATTAGTTATTTCAAACATTTTGTGTATCAGGTTTAAATGGGGTTTTTCAGTACATGTCTTATCAAGGTGGGTTGTGTGTATGTGGTAAAAAAACAAACAAAATGGCCTTGAAATCAAATCAAACTGATTTATAAATCCCTTCTTACATCAGCTGATACATCAAAGTGCTGTACAGAAACCCAGCCTAAAACCCCAAACAGCAAGCAATGCAGGTGTAGAAGCACGGTGGCTAGGAAAAACTCCCTAGAAAGGCCAAAACCTAGGAAGAAACCTAGAGAGGAACCAGGCTATGAGGGGTGGCCAGTCCTCTTCTGGCTGTGCCGGGTGGAGATTATAACAGAACATGGCCAAGATGTTCAAATGTTCATAAATGACCAGCATGGTCAAATAATAGTAATCACAGTGAACAGGTCAGGGTAGAATAGGTAGAATAGTTGAAACTGGAGCAGCAGCACGGCCAGGTGGACTGGGGACAATAAGGAGTCATCATGCCAGGTAGTCCTGAGGCATGGTCCTAGGGCTCAGGTCCTCCGAGAGAGAGAGAGAAAGAAAGAAAAAGAAAGAAAGAAAGAAAGAAAGAAAGAAAGAAAGAAAGAAAGAAAGAAAGAAAGAAAGAAAGAAAGAAAGAAAGAAAGAAAGAAAGGGAGAAAGGGAGAAAGGGAGAAAAAGAGAATTAGAGAGAGCATACTTCAATTCTGGACACAGTTCCACGTAATGGAAACCGATTATTGTTTTAGATGACATTACTTACTTAAATCACTGGTGCTACCCAAACTATAGAATTGATGAATAATAATTGGAAATTGTTAAAAGCGTGTCTTATTCAATTATTTGTACCTCTGTCCCAAATTTCAATCAATCAGTTTATTATCCAGATTTCAATCAGCTTAACACGTCCTTTCCACACTCACACAACTTTCAAATCCACATTCACTTAGTACTATTCCCAAACACACTCAGTAATCACCCTTATTACTCCATGTGCATCTTCAACGATTCTCCTGTCGTTACTACCTATGCACCATATGTATCTTTCTATACATATAGAATAGCCTCATATTCGGAAATAATACTCTCTTCTTTCATAGCTCCATACAGAATCCCGATATGACATTATACATCTTTAGTTATTCACGTCCACACCACTAGCAGCGATCACAGTGCATCAGCCCGAGAGGTACACACATCATATTCTGAAGGAAATCTCAGTGTCCGGGGGCATGTTACAGCCCTTACCCATCTCAGCTGTTACCCTCTCTTTTCAATTGCTTCTCCTGTCAGTGCTCATTACCTGTAGATCGATGGGTGGTGGTGGACGACATATGTATCTTCAATGTTCCCAGTGGTTCTCGACCACGTAGACACTTCTATAATAAATGCCTACAGACAATTTGTCAGTGGGGCTTCTCTGCCCTCACTCAAGCCTTCTCCTAAGACTAGCTTGCCGTTACTTCCTATACAAATATAACAACCGTAGATAACGTTATAGATCGAAACATTCAGATCACAGAACTAGTTGGCGTATTCTTTCAGACACGCACCTCTTTCACACTCTCACATCCACTTCATTCTATGATATGACTTAAGACTAGTGGTAGCCTCCTCCATTTAGATCTTTAGTTTGATTGGTTTTATTAGTATTTTTTCTATTTTTATACAAATTCATTTAAATTTACATCCTGCGGATGATGTGTCTCCTCCTGGAAAGCTCACAGTAAGGGTGTGGGCAGGTCTCGTCATCTTTTGGTCAGATGGGAATTTCCCTCACGCTTCATAAAAAATGTCATTGGTTTATCTCGCAGACCCCCACTGAAAAGCTCCGCAGGCAGATTCAATCATCCTGTTTGTTGACGCCAAATTGTTGGGGAAATTCTACACAGGGACACTCAAAGTCAATCTTAAATGAATCATTGGTTATTATCAGCGTGCTGAAGAGGTTCCAACCAACTCAATGCACCAAGTACACATGTCAATCAGGAGCTCCACCCGGGGCAGTCCCATTAGTTCTCTTAAAGACGGACAAATTATATTAGCATATTTTAGCTTATTCATCATTCATAATTAACGTTTGCTTCCTTCATGTGACCGACCAATACTGGTTCATGCATGTGACGGACCAATACTTCATGAGGCTTCTTCTCTCTAAGCTGAGACCTTGAAACTCAGATATCCCTTTCTCAAGACAAGGTTCTGGGCATACTGCCAAATTGCAGATACTGATGCACATGGAGTAATAAGGGTGATTACTGTGTGTGTTTGGGAATAGTTCTAAGTGAATGTGGTAGTTGCATAGGTAGTAACGACAGAAGAATCGTTGATATGAAAGAGAGTTTTATTTCTGAATGTGAGGCTATTCTATATGTATAGAAAGATACATATGGTGCATAGGTAGTAACGACAGGAGAATCGTTGAAGATGCACATGGAGTAATAAGGGTGATTACTGAGTGTGTTTGGGAATAGTACTAAATGAATGTGGATTTGAAAGTTGTGTGACTGATTTGTTCAGTCACTTGCATGAACACAGAAATTGGTTATTAGAAAAGCACAAACAAATGTTTCCATCACAAGATCACTGACATAAGGCCTTCATAACACTGTCATACAGGAGACATAAATCTTTAGCTGACATAACATCTACACGGCTTGTTCTGTAGTTTCTGCCCTCAGAAGAACACTACGACACCGTGATATCAGAGAGGTGATATAAGGCTAAGTGTCTATTAGTACTAATGTGTCCATCTCTGTCTTTCCCGTGTGTCAGCAGAACCAGAAGCCTACCTCAGAGGAGATCCTGTGTATCGCGGACCAGCTCAGCATGGAGAAGGAGGTGATCCGCGTGTGGTTCTGCAACCGCCGACAGAAAGAGAAGCGTATCAACCCCAACAGTGCCACCCCTCCCTTGCCCAGTCAGCTCCCCCAAGCCCCACCGACACACAAACCCCCCTGCTACAGCCCACACATGGTATGGCCTGACCCGCATGATCCCCCTCTCCCAACCTTAGCCATCCCCATATGAATGGTGTGTCCCGCATGTCATAGTGGATGTTCTTCTGCACCCCTGTTCCAGTGTGCAGATGGTACTACCCAACCTGCATTGCTTTAGTGCTTTGCTATTACACATTAATAATCCTATCCCATTTAGCCCTTTTTCTATTGGATACAGCTAAGTATAGATACTCTTTTAAATATACACTCTCCCTCTTTTTCTCTTTGTCTTTCTCACCCGTCTCTCTATCAGATGTCCAGTCAGCTGTCCAGTCAGCTGTCCAGTCAGATGTCCAGTCAGCTGTCCAGTCAGCTGTCCAGTCAGCTGTCCCAGGCAGTGACCAGCCTCAGTACCACATTGACCACCATGTCATCGTTCTCCCCTCATACCCCCAGTGGTCCCACCCACTCATCTCTCAGCTCTGCCTCCTCTCCAGTGACTCCTCCTCGAAGCACTGCTAGCCCAGCCCCTCCCAGCCACAGCACACTGAGTCTCAACACAGGGTGAGTATGCATACAAAGTGTACACTTTGGCCACTGTGCTTCACCATTGGTTCACCTGCAGTTTGCAGCAAATGTTTATCACACCCACACATGATTGACACTGCTACTTCTGTGCAGCAGTACTTTCTAACCTGTGTGTGTGACTGTGTGTTTTGTGTCCACAGCTTATGGCGTTTGGGTAAAAAGAATGGTGACGTGTCTAACTACATCACCGATTTTGCTGCAAACTTGAGGTGAAGACAACAGAGACACACATACCTATACTGTACACCCACCCACACACACACACTCTCTCTCTTACAGGAATATGATCGTCCGCACACAGACACAAGGTCCACAAGCAAGCATTTGGATTTGTAGCTCATAAAAACAAGATATGAATCAAGATGGTTGTGTGTGTATCTGACCTGTGGGTTTCTCCTGCAGTGTGTCTGTGTTCAGGTCCCTGAGTCTGTCTTCTGTCTGTTCTGCTGCTAAACCTGCTTCTCTCTCCGTTTCTCCTCTGTATGTAAATGGATTTCCTCCTGTGTGTGTGTGTGTATATGTACATGTAACACAGGAACACTGTGATGGGAGTAAACACAGGGAACCAGGCTCTGAACCAAGCTCTCCTCAGCAACAACCCTTTGGCTACTATACAAGGTGTGTTAGAGGGAGAGAGAGGTGTAGGGAAGGAGGGAAAAGAGAGGGAAATAAAGGAGGAAGAGAGAGAGACAGGGGGAGAGAAAGTGGAGAGGGAGGGACAGTAATTTGAGGTACAAAGTGATAATAAAGGTAAGTAATGTTAATGAATGCTAGACAGAAAGAATGACAGAGCTGATGAGATGAATGATAGATCATCTGATGGAAGAAACTGGAGAACTGGTGAGCAGGGCTATGACAGGGATGTCCCATCACTCCAACATGTTCATCCCCATCTGTGTGTGTGTGTGTGTACAGTATAGGTATGTGTGTCTCTGTTGTCAGAGATGATGAGATGAATGATAGATCATCTGATGGAAGAAACTGGAGAACTGGTGAGCAGGGCTATGACAGGGATGTCCCATCACTCCAACATGTTCATCCCCATCTGTGTGTGTGTGTGTGTGTGTACAGTATAGGTATGTGTGTCTCTGTTGTCAGAGATGATGAGATGAATGATAGATCATCTGATGGAAGAAACTGGAGAACTGGTGAGCAGGGCTATGACAGGGATGTCCCATCACTCCCACATGTTCATCCCCATCTCTGTGTGTGTGTGTGTGTGTGTTTTATTATTTTTCTCTCATTCATCCACTTCTTAATTTAATCTCTATAGTAAAGTCTATAGTAAATGTAGTTATTTCACAGTAGGTATAATGACGTTAACTCTCATCTCCGTCCCTTCTCAGCCCTAGCAGCCAGTGGTGGCCAGCTGCCCCTTTCCAGTCTTGAGGGAGGCAGTAAGGTGTTGCTGGGTAGTGCAGGGGGGCAGGGAGGGGGTCTCCAGTCCTCCTTCTTCCTCAACCACCCCGCTTTCCTCCACATGGGCCAGAATTCTGGTTCTGGATTGATCAGCGCTGCCATAGCCAAAGCATCCCAGCCCTCCCCTTTCCCCTCCACCAGTAGCATAAGCCCCACCCCCTGCTCCCCCTCCCCTTGCTCTAGCCCCGCCTCTTCCTGCGACTTCAATGAATTGGCACACAGCCCATCCTCGTTGGGAGGGGCTAAGATTGAGTGACACAGCCAAGCGCCAATCAGAGAGGAGAAGGAGAAAGGAGGAAACGACAACCTCGCCTTTCAACCAAAGCTATCTCTTTTATCACTCTCGCCCTACACTCTCTCTCTCTCCCCCCCAGTCTTTCGATGCCAAAAATACACAGAATGAAAGAGAGGAGAGGGGGGAGTCAGAAGTGAAAAGGGGGAGAAGGGGGGAAAGAGGAAGATTTAAACCAAAAATCTTTATCTATCCAAAGTGATGGAGGAGGCATCGTGGGACTGTTTAGTCAATACTGAGCGATATCGCACCTCTCCTTTCTGTCTCTCTTTCTTTCCCGGGAAAATAAACCAATGACAAATAACAGGATTAGAGATGTGTCGAATCGTGTGAACCAAAAATGACAAAAATAAACATTACTGTGTGTTTTGGGGGAATGGTGACGGGGACAGAAAAAATAAGTGGATGATTTTCTTTGAAAAGCTGCAGGTCTGAATGAGGAGGAAATGGGAGGATTTTAAACCAAAAATGTACCTGAGGAGGAGAAGAGGAACGCACGATGACAAAAATCAACAACCATACCAAAATCCCAGAAACCAAAAATACGGAAGGAAAAGCTTTATCCAAACGACTTGTACATACTGATCCTATCCAGGACCAGGACTCTGCTACACACACACACACACAATATCCACAGCCAATCACATTCATCCATCCAATCAGTCATCCACCCATCATGTCTGTCATAGTCTGTCACTCACTTTCACAGCAATTTTGTTGTTTCTGTGGGATATTTTAGATTGTTGTAAATGGTTGATACTGAATGAGCCAAGCTTACAGGTGTGTCTCTGTTTGTGTTTTCCTACCTCTGCTTCTTTGGGTATCCTATCTCCCCCTTGATTTCCAATAGTTTACTGATAGCGTTGGAGTCTGTCATCATCATGCTGTGCCATTTACTTCATGTTGTCAGAGATAATAAGAGACAAGAGTGAACAAGAGATCAGGCTGAGTGTAGCAGTTTCCAGCCTTGATAAAAACCTCTCTCTCTCCGTAATTACTCACAACAAAATGACTCACTTGATGAAATAATATTAGACATAGACTCAATGTAGTCCTTGTGAATGGCCAATCCACCATGATGACAGTATGAAATTGAGCATGATTGGAGATTTAAACTAGTAACATTGAGGCAAGAAAGAGGTAAATTAATAAAAATGTTAGTTTAGTCATGGACAGGTCTGTCTTACGTTGTCAATCAGTCATCTGTCTCGACATGCAGTAGAGAAACAGAGATCAAAACCTGTTTAATGTTTAATATACGTTGTTTTTATTGTTCATCATCCCTCCAACCATCCCATTTTCACTGTCATTTTCCACCCAAATCTGCCATTATTCCACGTTTAAACCAAAGCATTTGTTACTCTTCAGAGGAGTCAGCCATGACATTAACACTCACATACTGTAGGGGTTGGGGGGACACCCTACCCCTCCCGCTGAACCCCCCTAGTTGACCCCTTCCATCTCCTTATGCCCGAGAGGGTCACTTCAAAAGGACAGAACCCTCACCCAACATAAAAGGGGTGCATACGGGGAGGGGATCGGATGGTGTGATGGGATCAAACATACAGAAAGAGGGGATGTTTTTGTAAGAGGATACCAAAAATACAAACCAAAAATGTCAGAAACAAACCAAAAAGAAACACAACCAAATATGGATGGGGGGGGGGGGGGGTGAGGGGAGGAGGACAAATGTGTTTTTACAGACTGGAGCTGACACCTCTGTCTGTTATCCAACTAACTGGGCTTCAGTGGCCCTCTCTACACTGTGTAGCACAGATGGACAGATGTATAGAGAGACATCCTCCCTCTCCCCTGTCTTTTTCTCTCCAAACTCAGCTCTTCTTCTCTGGTCCTGGATGGAGAAATCTCTAATGACCTCATTGAACTGAATCTTCAAAGTCAGTTTTTATTTTTCCTGTTTGTTGGTTTATTTTGTATTTGATTTGTTTGCTGTGTCTCTTGATGCTGTTTATGTGCTGTTCTTTACTCATTTGGGATAATAACGTATTCACTTACTACAACAGCTCCTTATTTTTTCCTAGTTGTTCTAGAGATTTCTAATCAGGTGGTTGGAAAAATACTGTGAAAATGTAGCTTCCAGATTTTTATTAGATAAAAAAAAAACCTGACTGTCTTGGCAGAAAAAAGACACATAAAAAGTCCAAAACAAGAGTTGAAAAGCAAAACGTGCAAACCAAATACCAAACCAAACACCAAATCAAACACCAAATACCAAACCAAACCAAAAAGGCAGGATAAAACTAGAGATGGTCCAACTGCCGTCCCTGCCGTTGCATTAGGGCTCACACTTATGATTGTGTCAATTTATCTGAAGTGTGTGCGTTGTGTGAGGGTGTGATATTGTGTGTGTGTGTGTATGTGTGTGTTGTGTGTACATGCATTATAGAAAGAATTCAGTGGAGTTTACAAAGATGTCCTCCCTTGCACGTTTACCGCCATTATCACACACACACACACACACTTCGGCAAAAATTTACAGTCGAGTTTAAAATGCATCCAAAGAGTATTTGGTTTGACACACAGAAATACAGTTGTCAAATGAGAATCCTTAATGAATTAATCTATTTTAGATGTGGGGGTTCTAACCACGAGGTGAAACCTTTCCTCAACATGAACTCTTAGACGGAATGTATCTGTTAGTGCTTCTATAGATTTAGTAGAAAAAAAGATCTGTGTCCTAATGCTTACTTATTGCTAATGTATTGAGAAACATACAAAAAATATCTTAAAAACATTGATGATAATGACTTGATTTTAGACCAAAAATGTTACTCTCTCTTGATAAATATATGGTTTATTTTTCTTTGTCGAATCATTTAGGACTTTTGATTGATTGTACTATTTATTCATCTTAAATTTGATTGATTTAAGCTTATATTGATTTCTTCTAACTATTTATTTGTTATTTATTTATTCTAGAGTCTTTTTACAGGGGATATATTTTGGGGTATATATTTAGAATATATATTACGGGGCTGTGACCAAAAATCCTGCTGAAGTACCTTCTCACCTCTTCAAACCAGATACATGCAACCACAGGTCTCACGGGGCCTAGGAGAACATGGTCATGTTTGGCCACAGACTTACTGCGACTACTCTTAAAGCTCTTAAAGGGGTGGGGGTGAGCTCACCGAGACTCTTTTCAAATGGTTGGGGTGAGCTTACAGGGGCCAGCACTGTGTCTACATAGAGCACTTCAGTATGACCACCTAACAGCGTTTTCTCAGGCATTTACAGGGCAGGGAAAGGTCATGGGAATAGGAACGTCAGCTTCATATTGATGTACATTTGAGCAATTCAATGTTTTCAGGTGTTGCATGCTGTCTTTCCTAAATATGGGGTTAATTGTCCTAACGATAATGATATTACTAGTGATGTCCTTATTGTATGATTGATGAGTAATGACTGGTGAGATGAGAGGGACAGAGCATCTGAGTGTTTCTGGCTTTATGTGCGGTCTTGTGATGTTGTGTTTAGTTGAAGTGGGGATAGGGAGCCTCAGTAGGGTTCTCTACAGCCTTACTACAGTCCAGGATTGTTACTGGAGACCCACACCCAGGTGGGATCAAACCAGTCATGAGTGAAACTTTTAAAACATTGTATTAATAAATCTCAAAGCTTTAGAACTGTTTGTTCCCATTACGATGTATACCATATACTTTGGACGGATCAGGTTAGAGGGATTATATCCCGGATGTACACGTAGTCAGCGCTGCCTATAAGATAGTATAATGTATGTTTGAATATAGCCCAACAGTTCTGGAAGAGAGCTCCGCTGACAGGGATGGTCAGGCAGGCAGATTGTTCTTCAAGATACAGTGCTGTTCCCTCACAACCTCTCCTCTCCTCATGAGAAATACATTGAAAGCTTTAAACAGCTACCAAACCAAAAAACTAGTTAGAAGATGCATTGACTGGGGTAAAGGAACGTGACAGAGGGACTTGTTTTCTTTTCTTTCTGTTTTGACTTTTCTTGATGTTGGTAGGTTTTGTTTCCCACATCTACTGTAGGATGTTAAAGAGAGATATACCTCATATACTCTGATGATAAACCAAATAGATTAAAGCTTTTTTTTTTTTAAAGCGGGGTTCGTGTGGGGATCGGGGTGTGGGGTGGTATTGTGTGTACGTGTGAGTGTGACCACGAATGGCCAGAGCGAGGCTTGGGTCCGGCAGAGTTCAAAGGTAATGGGGTCAGAGTTCACATTTCTTGTGCCCCATCCAAATCAGGAGACATTTTGGGTAGCAAGTTGTATGCCAGCCCTCTCGCTGTGGTTCCCAGTCCACTCCCCCACACACCTCCCTCTCAGTCTGGTCTGTAGAACAATCCCCCTGCTCTGTACAGCCCTCTCTCCATCCCCCTCTCCCCTACTGCTCCCTCCGTGCTGAAACGAAACACTCTCCAAGTATAAGTTTCCCATAGGCACAGATCTAGGATCAGCTTACCTTCCTCCAAATCCTAATCTTAACCATTCAGGGCACATAACACTGGCCTTAGGTCAGTGTCTATGGAGCAGCTTTGTCCTACTCCTTAACACAAAGCTTTTTTACAGGGGCTAGCCTCTGGGTACCCAGCGTCTTTAGGTGATTGGCTGGATGTTGTGTTGTTTAGATTATTGACTGGATGTTGTGTCCGTCAGAGATGTGTGTGGCAGCGAGCGCAGAGGGGTAGGTGACTGGGGAAGGGCTGAGACTGTGGTTGCTAGGTGACGCATGCATACACTCCCCCAAGGTGGAAGTCCCTATTTCTCCCTTGCTCTTTCCTTCTGTAATGAGGTGTAGATCAGTTTAGGTCCTCTACATCCTGGTAGGATGCTTCTGTGGATCTCAGGGTCTTAGGGATCACATGCAAAGTGTAAGTCCTTTCAGTAGGGATACCCCCACAAGAGAATGATACCAAAGTTTATGCCCTACTGTTGGATACGGCACCATGCACTCACTCCCTAAAACCCTGCTGTTTACCCGTGTCTGCACTGTTGGAACACAAGCATTTCGCTACACCCGCGATAACATCTGCAAAATATGTGTATGCGACCAATAAAATGTGATTTGTCCATTCAGAGACTACACCTCTCCTATAGACTGAGTAGTCACCTGGGCATAGGTGCAGATCTAGGATCTGTTAACCTTTCCCTAATCATAGCTATTAGTGTAGGGAGAACACAAAACTGACCTTAGATCAGCATCTAGAGGCAACAAATCCTACTCCCTTTAATATAGCCTGGGTCAACATTATCCCAGCAGAGTTTAGTCTGGAAGAACATCTCCAGACATCTTTGGCATGAACCATTTTGTACATTTCTACAGTCTGAACATCACAACATTGATTCAGTTCATGGATTAATTCCTTGTAGTCTCAGCGAAACACCTTAGCAACCGTGTCAAATGAGAAACAAAGGAAACTGTGAAATGTAGGAATCGATATTGCAACCTGGACTCAAGGATAGACGTAACATAGTAAATGTAAATCCGAGACAGTGTAATTAGTACATGTTACGTTTGGTATGAGACCAAGCTGGAATTGATTTAAATTGGAGCAGAACAGGCAATGATTAACAGTTTACTGATAGATGACAGAACATTGTGTAGATGTCAAGGCAGGAGAAAGCAAAGGGGGACAAAAAGACAAAATCAGGAGCAAAGAAACAAAAAAAGGAGGATGACTGATATTCCTCGTACCTACTCACTTCCACACACCCTCTCTTTCATGCTTTCTTCTGTCTTCATTCTCTCTCTTGTACAATACAGCTTCAGTCCAAAGTTCCTTAAGCAAGACAGCAAAGTCCGATCGTACAGAATAAAACCAAAGAGTTCGACATTCCTCCTCTCTTTCACAGACAGCCACTGCATCCCTCTTTCTTTCTCTCCTTTCTGTCTATTCATCTCTTTTCTGCTCCAACCCCGTCACCTAGTAACCCAGTTTCTGACCTCAGCTATATCAATGATGATAATAATGATGATTAAGATCATGATAAAAATGTATATTTTTAAGTATTTGTCATTGGAAAGTTACCTTAAGATTCTCGTAAATATGATGATGATGATGACGATAATGATGTTTCTCTTGGTATCTCTGTAGTTGTTCTGATCTTTTTTGAGATTCGTCCTTTTTGCTCATGCTGCCAGAGTAATTCTGATGATCCCATGATCCTCTCGGGGTTTGTTGACCCTGTCCTTTTAGTTCTGTCTCTCTGTCCCTTACCACTGTCTGTCTGTCTGTCTGTCTGTCTGTATTCCTGTCTGTCTGTCCCTTACCACTGTCTGTCTGTCTGTTTGTATTCCTGTCTGTCTGTATTCCTGTTTGTCTGTATTCCTGTCTGTCTGTATTCCTGTCTGTCTGTCCCTTACCACTGTCTGTCTGTCTGTTTGTATTCCTGTCTGTCTGTATTCCTGTTTGTCTGTATTCCTGTCTGTCTGTATTCCTGTCTGTCTGTCCCTTACCACTGCCTGTCTGTCTGTATTCCATGTTGTCCTCTGTGTTCATTGGGCAGAGGGAAAAGCTACATGTTTCAACCGAAAATGTGAGTTTTTCCAGGGAATTCCAGACTTCTTTGGTGGTTTGTGGGGAGGGGTTAATAAACGGAGGGAGGAGGGAAAACTGTCATAACTGCTATAACTGTTCTGTGGAAATAAGTCCCCAAGGTGTAGGTGTGTGTGTGCGCTCGCCTCAAAATGTATTTCATCTGTTAGATAAGCAACAGGTTTGTAAACATTGGCTTGATTGGGGATTTACTGTTAGTCAACATGTAGTTAATTTCCCTCTGTCCGACCTTCAACCTTTGTTGTTTGTTTCCCTATCCATTTTAGTGTGTGTGTGTGTCCTTATCCTCTCTCCCGTCATTTGTTCTACCATCATGTGTCTTACATCATGTGAGCAGTCCTCCTCTGTCTCTCCCTCCCTTCTTCCTTGTGGTAGCAACTTAGCCTTTTACTGTGTTTATCTTTAAAACAAAAACAAAAAAACAAGAAAAATATCTCTGCTTGTTCATAGTACAGTGTTGTTCATTTAAAGTCATTTTTGTAACTGAAAGTGTTTCATTCATCCAAATAAAAACAGGAGACAAAAACTGTACAGATGATTGTGGCCTCTGGTGTGTTTAAAACAGTACACTACACTCTAATATCTCTAGATCACGTTCTCATCTCTATTATAGCTCTTGTTTTAGAATGTTAACCCTGAAGGTCTTAAAGGAAATTCAGCTCAACATGTTCTAGCAGTAGGCCACCACTAGGTGTCAGCTCAACATGTTCTAGCAGTAGGCCACCACTAGGTGTCAGCTCAACATGCTCTAGCAGTAGGCCACCACTAGGTGTCAGCTCAACATGCTCTAGCAGTAGGCCACCACTAGGTGTCAGCTCAACATGCTCTAGCAGTAGGCCACCACTAGGTGTCAGCTCAACATGTTCTAGCAGTATGCCACCACTAGGTGTCAGCTCAACATGTTCTAGCAGTAGGCCACCACTAGGTGTCAGCTCAACATGTTCTAGCAGTAGGCCACCACTAGGTGTCAGCTCAACATGTTCTAGCAGTAGGCCACCACTAGGTGTCAGCTCAACATGTTCTAGCAGTAGGCCACCACTAGGTGTCAACTCAACATGTTCTAGCAGTAGGCCACCACTAGGTGTCAGCTCTACATGTTCTAGCAGTAGGCCAACACTAGGTGTCAGCTCAACATGTTCTAACAGTAGGCCACCACTAGGTGTCAGCTCAACATGCTCTAGCAGTAGGCCACCACTAGGTGTCAGCTCAACATGCTCTAGCAGGGGGCCACCACTAGGTGTCAGCTCAACATGTTCTAGCAGTAGGCCAACACTAGGTGTCAGCTCAACATGTTCTAGCAGTAGGCCACCACTAGGTGTCAGCTCAACATGTTCTAGCAGTAGGCCACCACTAGGTGTCAACTCAACATGTTCTAGCAGAAGGCCACCACTAGGTGTCAGCTCTACATGTTCTAGCAGTAGGCCACCACTAGGTGTCAGCTCAACATGTTCTAGCAGTAGGCCAACACTAGGTGTCAGCTCAACATGTTCTAACAGTAGGCCACCACTAGGTGTCAGCTCAACATGCTCTAGCAGTAGGCCACCACTAGGTGTCAGCTCAACATGTTCTAGCAGTAGGCCACCACTAGGTGTCAGCTCAACATGCTCTAGCAGTAGGCCACCACTAGGTGTCAGCTCTACATGTTCTAACAGTAGGCCACCAGTAGGTGTCAGCTCAACATGTTCTAGCAGTAGGCCACCACTAGGTGTCAGCTCAACATGCTCTAGCAGGGGGCCACCACTAGGTGTCAGCTCAACATGTTCTAGCAGTATGCCACCACTAGGTGTCAGCTCAACATGTTCTAGCAGTATGCCACCACTAGGTGTCAGCTCAACATGTTCTAGCAGTAGGCCACCACTAGGTGTCAGCTCAACATGTTCTAGCAGTAGGCCACCACTAGGTGTCAGCTCAACATGTTCTAGCAGTAGGCCACCACTAGGTGTCAACTCAACATGTTCTAGCAGTAGGCCACCACTAGGTGTCAGCTGTTCTAGCAGTAGGCCAACACTAGGTGTCAGCTCAACATGTTCTAACAGTAGGCCACCACTAGGTGTCAGCTCAACATGCTCTAGCAGTAGGCCACCACTAGGTGTCAGCTCAACATGTTCTAACAGTAGGCCACCACTAGGTGTCAGCTCAACATGTTCTAACAGTAGGCCACCACTAGGTGTCAGCTCAACATGCTCTAGCAGTAGGCCACCACTAGGTGTCAGCTCAACATGCTCTAGCAGTAGGCCACCACTAGGTGGAGGCCTGGACCTGATTATCAGTGAGACCAACAACTGATGATACCCAGCAGATGAGCAGTAGTCACGCAGCAGACCTGGACAGAGAGAAGAGGAGTCTGACTCTCTCTCTTTCTGTCCTTCTCGACTGAGTCATAGGACATCTGTTGATTGACAAACATCACTGACTGTGTTTGGCCCTTTCTCCGTCTGTCGCTCTCTGTACGTCTGTGCGTGCGCATGCTGAGTGTGTTTGCCAGTGTGTGTGTTGTGCGTGGCATATGCGTGCGTGCTGAATGTGTGTGTGTGTGTGTGTGTGTCGTGTCTATGTGCAACAGTAGGAGGTGGAGGACTCTGTGTGGTAACAGTGTGTGAGTGTGACAGCAGCTTTCTGACGCCCACCGCACAATGACTCACTGATCATGTTGTGTACATAGGATCATATTACTATGGTGACAATCTGGGCCCATATTGACCGATGGAGTCGACCAGTGTGTCAATCAGTGCATCCAATTTAAAGGTCTTCAGGTCCCTTACCGCCTCCGCGATGCCCTGTTTAGGATGGTAAGGATCCAAAGTGTAGCAAAGGTAACCCCAGTTTGAATATAATATCGTGACTTGCTCCCTCTCAGTCCTTGAAAGGATAGATTGGTTGTAGCAACTGTCAGTCATCTCTGAATGCTCTCCTCCACTCACTCTGAGTCTCAGTCAGCTCCCTCCTGCTGCTCCCACCCCCTCACCGTACATACAGCAGTTCGCCCGCAACTAGGGTGGGCACAGAGAGGGCCTGGAAGCACGTTGCCACTCTCATCCACACAGTGGGCACAAGACTGGAGGCACACACACACACACACACACACACACACACACACACACACACAGTGGGTACAACAGGGAAACCCGTTCACCCAGGTATCACACATCACTCACAACAGCCAGAGTACAGAGAAATCCACTCCAGAACAGTAAGTAGCTCTGTTGAAACCAAGGCTGTACCCCTCAACACTGATAGACATACCAACAGAACACACTTCAGGACTACAGAACAGTCAACCTGACATGGTTTAGAACAGCACTGCACCCACACTGGTGGGGAGACCTACTGGTTCCAACAGTAGGGCATAAACTTTGTTTAGAATAAGCACATTTAGCACAATTCTAAACACAGTATGCTATACAGTGTCAATTTAATGTTAGTTTTGTTAGCATTTACTGTACACCATAACTCTCCACAATACAACATCTACAAAGGAAATAAATCCATTTGAACATAACATGTTACATCAGCACCCACCACAAATGAACCCATTGTACAGAACTTCAACTTTTAAAAAAAGCACACACAACAAACTCACACACGAGAGGAATCCACAACCCACCCCTGCAGCTATGACACATTACTACACCACCCACAGCCATGCCCGGGTGAGGGAGGGCAGCACACACAACACACGAGAGGAATCCACAACCCACCCCTGCAGCTATGACACATTACTACACCACCCACAGCCATGCCCGGGTGAGGGAGGGCAGCACACACAACACACGAGAGGAATCCACAACCCACCCCTGCAGCTATGACACATTACTACACCACCCACAGCCATGCCCGGGTGAGGGAGGGCAGCACACACAACACACGAGAGGAATCCACAACCCACCCCTGCAGCTATGACACATTACTACACCACCCACAGCCATGCCCGGGTGAGGGAGGGCAGCACACACAACACACGAGAGGAATCCACAACCCACCCCTGCAGCTATGACACATTACTACACCACCCACAGCCATGCCCGGGTGAGGGAGGGCAGCACACACAACACACGAGAGGAATCCACAACCCACCCCTGCAGCTATGACACATTACTACACCACCCACAGCCATGCCCGGGTGAGGGAGGGCAGCACACACAACACACGAGAGGAATCCACAACCCACCCCTGCAGCTAAGACACATTACTACACCACCCACAGCCATGCCCGGGTGAGGGAGGGCAGAACACACCAGACTCACCAGTGGAACACAGCAGTTCCATGTTCCAGTGAGAGCAGCCCGCCCCTAGACTGACACTGCTACTGGCCTGTCACAGTATGACACATAGCTGAACCACCCACAGACCTGCTGTCTACATGCCAATGATGCCACACAGCACAACCAGAGACCAAGGCCCATACCAAGGATCAGGGTCCCAACCACAACCTCCTAGTCTTAGACCATTCTATCTGAACACACTCCGACTGGCTCTGAGAGCATGAGATGGACAGGGCATGAGTTTCATTTGGTAGTGGGGTGAGGGGGGATGAAAGGGGTGTAATCTGGTAGGAGGGGGTGAGTGGCCCTGTGGCCCTGCTCTGATGATGTGATGGGGATGGGAGAAGGGGTGAGGGGCAGGCCCTGATTGGATCTGACTCAGACCTCTCTCTCTCTCACACACACACTCACTCACAAACACTCAGTAACTCACTCTCTCACCTAGCCAGCTCATCTGAGAGGGCTACAGTTGCCTGATCTAATTCTAGCCCTGCTATGACATGTGTAGAAGAGATAGGTGGAGGGGGAATACATGGAGAAAGAGGGGTAAAAAGTAGAGAGGTAGAGGATGACACAATAGAGGAGAGGGGAGACGTGGTTTTGAGAGAGGAAGGGTGAGAACAATTTGGTCAGTGAGGGGTTAGAGGGGGGAGAGAGGGAATGAGAGGGGGAGTAGGAGGGTGAGAGAAGGGAAGCTGACAACTGTGCCAATAGGAAGAGTTTGTTCCTCTGTGAGATACAGGAGACACTGTCAACACGCATGCTATGCTCAATATAGCAACTGTCACAATGCCAGGCATACCTCTCTCTCCTTTTACACCCTCTCTTCCTCGCTCACGTTCTCCCTCTCCATCTCTGCCCACACCCAGCGCGACCTTAAAACCCCCCAAATTAACTTCCTACTTCATATCTCTCCTTTCTTGCTACTCCTGTCAGTGTCATGTCTTGATGGCTAAATTAACATGGTCTCTCTGCCATTAAAGGCTCAGTGCAGTCCAAAAAGTGATTTTCCTATGTTTTATGCTGTACATACTGCACTGCCACACTATGAGGTTGGAATAATACTGTGAAAATGATGATTAATGGATTCTTATTGTAAGAGCCGTTTGATAAGACTGCCTTAAATTTGAGCCTGTTTTGGCAGGATGGAGTTTTGGCCTGCCTGGTGGCATTACCAGCGTAAATTGGTTAATAGACCAATAAGAATGAGAGTTCCAAAGCTCTGCCAATAACAGCTAGTTTTCAGTTTCCCCCTCCCCACTCTGACCACTCCCAGACAGTCCTAGTGTAACAGTATAACTTTACACCGTCCCCTCGCCCATACCCGGGCGCGAACTAGGGACCCTCTGCACACATCAACAACAGTCACCCACGAAGCATCGTTACCCATCGCTCCACAAAAGCAAGGGGAACCACTACTTCAAGGTCTCAGAGCAAGTGAAGTCACCGGTTGAAACGCTATTTAGCGCGCACCACCGCTAACTAAGCTAGCCGTTTCACATCCGTTACACTAGCTAAATTCTTGCTTGAGAAATTGCGGTTTGCTAAATATATACAGTGCCTTGCGAAAGTATTCGGCCCCCTTGAACTTTGCGACCTTTTGCCACATTTCAGGCTTCAAACATAAAGATATAAACTGTATTTTTTTGTGAAGAATCAACAACAAGTGGGACACAATCATGAAGTGGAACGACATTTATTGGAAATTTCAAACTTTTTTAACAAATCAAAAACTGAAAAATTGGGCGTGCAAAATTATTCAGCCCCATTAAGTTAATACTTTGTACTTTTGCTGCGATTATAGCTGTAAGTCGCTTGGGGTATGTCTCTATCAGTTTTGCACATCGAGAGACTGAAATTTTTTCCCATTCCTCCTTGCAAAACAGCTCGAGCTCAGTGAGGTTGGATGGAGAGCATTTGTGAACAGCAGTTTTCAGTTCTTTCCACAGATTCTCGATTGGATTCAGGTCTGGACTTTGACTTGGCCATTCTAACACCTGGATATGTTTATTTTTGAACCATTCCATTGTAGATTTTGCTTTATGTTTTGGATCATTGTCTTGTTGGAAGACAAATCTCCGTCCCAGTCTCAGGTCTTTTGCAGACTCCATCAGGTTTTCTTCCAGAATGGTCCTGTATTTGGCTCCATCCATCTTCCCATCAATTTTAACCATCTTCCTTGTCCCTGCTGAAGAAAAGCAGGCCCAAACCATGATGCTGCCACCACCATGTTTGACAGTGGGGATGGTGTGTTCAGGGCGATGAGCTGTGTTGCTTTTACGCCAAACATAACGTTTTGCATTGTTGCCAAAAAGTTCAATTTTGGTTTCATCTGACCAGAGCACCTTCTTCCACATGTTTGGTGTGTCTCCCAGGTGGCTTGTGGCAAAATTTAAACGACACTTTTTATGGATATCTTTAAGAAATGGCTTTCTTCTTGCCACTCTTCCATAAAGGCCAGATTTGTGCAATATACAACTGATTGTTGTCCTATGGACAGAGTCTCCCACCTCAGCTGTAGATCTCTGCAGTTCATCCAGAGTGATCATGGGCCTCTTGGCTGCATCTCTGATCAGTCTTCTCCTTGTATGAGCTGAAAGTTTAGAGGGACGGCCAGGTCTTGGTAGATTTGCAGTGGTCTGATACTCCTTCCATTTCAATATTATCGCTTGCACAGTGCTCCTTGGGATGTTTAAAGCTTGGGAAATCTTTTTGTATCCAAATCCGGCTTTAAACTCCTTCACAACAGTATCTCGGACCTGCCTGGTGTGTTCCTTGTTCTTCATGATGCTCTCTGCGCTTTTAACGGACCTCTGAGACTATCACAGTGCAGGTGCATTTATACGGAGACTTGATTACACACAGGTTGATTGTATTTATCATCATTAGTCATTTAGGTCAACATTGGATCATTCAGAGATCCTCACTGAACTTCTGGAGAGAGTTTGCTGCACTGAAAGTAAAGGGGCTGAATAATTTTGCACGCCCAATTTTTCAGTTTTTGATTTGTTAAAAAAGTTTGAAATTTCCAATAAATGTCGTTCCACTTCATGGTTGTGTCCCACTTGTTGTTGATTCTTCACAAAAAATACAGTTTTATATCTTTATGTTTGAAGCCTGAAATGTGGAAAAGGTCGCAAAGTTCAAGGGGGCCGAATACTTTCGCAAGGCACTGTATATATATATTACCATTTTAATTGAAAACAATCACAGTAAGGTACTTAAATTGTTACCCAGAAATTATTTGCTGTTGGGATAAAAAACAGCTGCATTGGACCTTGGATTTTCTTACTCAGTGTATTGCAGGCTTGACACACTGCCAGACAGTGGTTTAATATAACACACATTCTCTGTGCCTTTCTCCAGCGCTCACATTACCCTCTCTTTCCACCTCCCCATTTTAATAAGGTCCACCCTGCACACTTTTTCCAGACTTTCCAGACTGCAAAATGAGCTTTTTGTTCTTTACTGGCTCGGCCATTGCCATGGTAATCCTACATTAAATGTGTGGCTTTCTGTCTAGCTCTAGGGTGATGGAAATAGTGCCAGGGGCTGGTTTTAAGCTGGCATGCATTGGAATGCCAGTGCTACATAGAAGCTGTCTTCTAAAAGAGAGAGTCAGGTGTACTTCTGTGGGTATACTAGGACACGTATTGTGTGTGTGTGTGTGTGTGTGTGTGTGTGTGTGTGTGTGCTTGGATTCTCTGCATGTCACTGGCAAAACTCAATCTGTGACATTCCGTTTACAATCATCAGAATATCCAGCATTGTTTACATCCTCATTTATCAGTCTTTCTTCTCCCCACCTTAACCTCCCTACTGTTTCCCCTCCACTGTGACTTTCCCCCCTTCTCTCTCCCTGCTCCAACGTTCACTGTGGTAATCCCATTACTCATGTACAAATACCAGCTGGTAGAGAGAGGGACGGGGAAAAGGGAGGCAGAAAGAGGGAGGGAGAGAGAGAGGGACGGGGAAAAGGAAGGCAGAAAGAGGGAGGGAGAGAGAGAGGGACGGGGAAAAGGGGACAGAAAGAGGGAGGGAGAGAGAGAGGGACGGGGAAAAGGAAGGCAGAAAGAGGGAGGGAGAGAGAGAGGGACGGGGAAAAGGAAGGCAGAAAGAGGGAGGGAGAGAGAGAGGGACGGGGAAAAGGGGACAGAAAGAGGGAGGGAGAGAGAGAGGGACGGGGAAAAGGGAGGCAGAAAGAGGGAGGGAGAGAGAGAGGGACGGGGAAAAGGGGACAGAAAGAGGGAGGGAGAGAGAGAGGGACGGGGAAAAGGAAGGCAGAAAGAGGGAGGGAGAGAGAGAGGGACGGGGAAAAGGAAGGAAGAAAGAGGGAGGGAGAGAGAGAGGGACGGGGAAAAGGAAGGCAGAAAGAGGGAGGGAGAGAGAGAGGGACGGGGAAAAGGGGACAGAAAGAGGGAGGGAGAGAGAGAGGGACGGGGAGAAGGGGACAGAAAGAGGGAGGGAGAGAGAGAGAGGAAAGAGTGAAAAGGGGACAGAAAGAGGGAGGGAGAGAGAGAGGAAAGAGTGAAAAGGGGACAGAAAGAGGAGAGGGAGAGAGAGAGAAAGAGTGAAAAGGGGACAGAAAGAGGGAGGGAGAGAGGAAAGAGTGAAAAGGGGACAGAAAGAGGTAGGGAGAGAGAGAGGAAAGAGTGAAAAGGGGACAGAAAGAGGGAGGGAGAGAGAGAGGGACGGGGAAAAGGGGAGAGAGAGGGACGGGGAAAAGGGGACAGAGAGAGGGAGGGAGAGAGAGAGGAAAGATTGAAAAGGGGACAGAAAGAGGGAGGGAGAGAGAGAGGAAAGAGTGAAAAGGGGACAGAAAGAGGGAGGGAGAGAGAGAGGAAAGAGGAAAAGGGGACAGAAAGAGGGAGGGAGAGAGAGAGGGACGGGGAAAAGGGAGGCAGAAAGAGGGAGGGAGAGAGAGAGGAAAGAGTGAAAAGGGGACAGAAAGAGGGAGGGAGAGAGAGAGGACGGGGAAAAGGGAGGCAGAAAGAGGGAGGGAGAGAGAGAGGAAAGAGTGAAAAGGGGACAGAAAGAGGGAGGGAGAGAGAGAGAGGGACGGGAAAAGGAAGGCAGAAAGAGGGAGGGAGAGAGAGAGGGACGGGGAAAAGGAAGGCAGAAAGAGGGAGGGAGAGAGAGAGGGACGGGGAAAAGGAAGGCAGAAAGAGGGAGGGAGAGAGAGAGGGACGGGGAAAAGGAAGGCAGAAAGAGGGAGGGAGAGAGAGAGGAAAGAGTGAAAAGGGGACAGAAAGAGGGAGGGAGAGAGAGAGAGGGACGGGGAAAAGGAAGGCAGAAAGAGGGAGGGAGAGAGAGAGGACGGGGAAAAGGAAGGCAGAAAGAGGGAGGGAGAGAGGGACGGGGAAAAGGAAGGCAGAAAGAGGAGGGAGAGAGAGAGGGACGGGGAAAAGGAAGGCAGAAAGAGGGAGGGAGAGAGAGAGGACGGGGAAAAGGGGACAGAAAGAGGGAGGGAGAGAGAGAGGGACGGTGAAAAGGGGACAGAAAGAGGGAGGGACAGAGAGAGGGATGGGGAAAAGGAAGGCAGAAAGAGGGAGGGAGAGAGAGAGGGATGGGGAAAAGGGGACAGAAAGAGGGAGGGAGAGAGAGAGGGACGGGGAAAAGGAAGGCAGAAAGAGGGAGGGAGAGAGAGAGGACGGGGAAAAGGAAGGCAGAAAGAGGGAGGGAGAGAGAGAGGGATGGGGAAAAGGGGACAGAAAGAGGGAGGGAGAGAGAGGGACGGGAAAAGGAAGGCAGAAAGAGGGAGGGAGAGAGAGAGGGACGGGGAAAAGGGGACAGAAAGAGGGAGGGAGAGAGAGAGGGACGGGGAAAAGGAAGGCAGAAAGAGGGAGGGAGAGAGAGAGGAAAGAGTGAAAAGGGGACAGAAAGAGGGAGGGAGAGAGAGAGGGACGGGGAAAAGGGAGGCAGAAAGAGGGAGGGAGAGAGAGAGAAAGAGTGAAAAGGGGACAGAAAGAGGGAGGGAGAGAGAGAGGGACGGGGAAAAGGAAGGCAGAAAGAGGGAGGGAGAGAGAGGGGACGGGGAAAAGGAAGGCAGAAAGAGGGAGGGAGAGAGAGAGGGACGGGGAAAAGGAAGGCAGAAAGAGGGAGGGAGAGAGAGAGGAAAGAGTGAAAAGGGGACAGAAAGAGGGAGGGAGAGAGAGAGAGGGACGGGGAAAAGGAAGGCAGAAAGAGGGAGGGAGAGAGAGAGGGACGGGGAAAAGGAAGGCAGAAAGAGGGAGGGAGAGAGAGAGGGACGAGGAAAAGGGGACAGAAAGAGGGAGGGAGAGAGAGAGGGACGGTGAAAAGGGGACAGAAAGAGGGAGGGAGAGAGAGAGGGATGGGGAAAAGGAAGGCAGAAAGAGGGAGGGAGAGAGAGAGGGATGGGGAAAAGGGGACAGAAAGAGGGAGGGAGAGAGAGAGGGACGGGAAAAGGAAGGCAGAAAGAGGGAGGGAGAGAGAGAGGACGGGGAAAAGGAAGGCAGAAAGAGGGAGGGAGAGAGAGAGGGATGGGGAAAAGGGGACAGAAAGAGGGAGGGAGAGAGAGAGGGGACGGGGAAAAGGAAGGCAGAAAGAGGGAGGGAGAGAGAGAGGGACGGGGAAAAGGGGACAGAAAGAGGGAGGGAGAGAGAGAGGGACGGGGAAAAGGAAGGCAGAAAGAGGGAGGGAGAGAGAGAGGGACGGGGAAAAGGAAGGCAGAAAGAGGAGGGAGAGAGAGAGAAAGAGTGAGAAGGGGACAGAAAGAGGGAGGAGAGAGAGAGGAAAGAGTGAAAAGGGGACAGAAAGAGGGAGGGAGAGAGAGAGGAACGGGAAAAGGGAGGCAGAAAGAGGGAGGGAGAGAGAGAGGAAAGAGTGAAAAGGGGACAGAAAGAGGGAGGGAGAGAGAGAGGACGGGGAAAAGGAAGGCAGAAAGAGGGAGGGAGAGAGAGAGGACGGGAAAAGGAAGGCAGAAAGAGGGAGGGAGAGAGAGAGAGGGACGGGGAAAAGGAAGGCAGAAAGAGGGAGGGAGAGAGAGGGACGGGGAAAAGGAAGGCAGAAAGAGGGGAGAGAGAGGAAAGAGAAAAGGGGACAGAAAGAGGGAGGGAGAAAGGGGACAGAAAAGGAAGGGAAAGAGGGAGAGAGAGAGAGGGACGGGGAAAAGGAAGGCAGAAAGAGGGAGGGAGAGAGAGAGGGACGGGGAAAAGGAAGGCAGAAAGAGGGAGGGAGAGAGAGAGGGACGGGGAAAAGGGGACAGAAAGAGGGAGGGAGAGAGAGAGGATGGTGAAAAGGGGACAGAAAGAGGGAGGAAGAGAGAGAGGGATGGGGAAAAGGAAGGCAGAAAGAGGGAGGGAGAGAGAGAGGATGGGGAAAAGGGGACAGAAAGAGGGAGGGAGAGAGAGAGGGACGGGGAAAAGGAAGGCAGAAAGAGGGAGGGAGAGAGAGAGGGACGGGGAAAAGGAAGGCAGAAAGAGGGAGGGAGAGAGAGAGGGATGGGGAAAAGGGGACAGAAAGAGGGAGGGAGAGAGAGAGGGACGGGGAAAAGGAAGGCAGAAAGAGGGAGGGAGAGAGAGAGGGACGGGGAAAAGGGGACAGAAAGAGGGAGGGAGAGAGAGAGGGACGGGGAAAAGGAAGGCAGAAAGAGGGAGGGAGAGAGAGAGGGACGGGGAAAAGGGGACAGAAAGAGGGAGGGAGAGAGAGAGGAAAGAGTGAAAAGGGGACAGAAAGAGGGAGGGAGAGAGAGAGGGACGGGGAAAAGGGGACAGAAAGAGGGAGGGAGAGAGAGGAAAGAGTGAAAAGGG
This sequence comes from Oncorhynchus nerka, assembly GCF_034236695.1. Taxonomy (NCBI): domain Eukaryota; kingdom Metazoa; phylum Chordata; class Actinopteri; order Salmoniformes; family Salmonidae; genus Oncorhynchus; species Oncorhynchus nerka. The sequence continues at coordinate 27,688,883 of NC_088409.1, forward strand.
GACAGAAAGAGGGAGGGAGAGAGAGAGGAAAGAGTGAAAAGGGGACAGAAAGAGGGAGGGAGAGAGAGAGGAAAGTGTGAAAAGGGGACAGAAAGAGGGAGGGAGAGAGAGAGGGACGGGAAAAGGGAGGCAGAAAGAGGGAGGGAGAGAGAGAGGGACGGGGAAAAGGAAGGCAGAAAGAGGGAGGGAGAGAGAGGGACGGGGAAAAGGGGACAGAAAGAGGGAGGGAGAGAGAGAGGGACGGGGAAAAGGAAGGCAGAAAGAGGGAGGGAGAGAGAGGGACGGGGAAAAGGGGACAGAAAGAGGGAGGGAGAGAGAGAGGACGGGGAAAAGGAAGGCAGAAAGAGGGAGGGAGAGAGAGAGGGACGGGGAAAAGGAAGGCAGAAAGAGGGAGGGAGAGAGAGAGGGACGGGGAAAAGGAAGGCAGAAAGAGGGAGGGAGAGAGAGAGGGACGGGGAAAAGGAAGGCAGAAAGAGGGAGGTAGAGAGAGAGAGATGGGGAAAAGGGGACAGAAAGAGGGAGGGAGAGAGAGAGGGACGGGAAAAAGGGAAGGCAGAAAGAGGGAGGGAGAGAGAGAGGACGGGGAAAAAGGAAGAAAGAGGGAGGGAGAGAGAGAGGGACGGGGAAAAGGAAGGCAGAAAGAGGGAGGGAGAGAGAGAGGGACGGACGGGGAAAAGGGGACAGAAAGAGGGAGGGAGAGAGAGAGGGACGGGGAAAAGGGGACAGCAAGAGGGAGGGAGAGAGAGAGGGACGGGGAGAAGGGGACAGAAAGAGGGAGGGAGAGAGAGAGGAAAGAGTGAAAAGGGGACAGAAAGAGGGAGGGAGAGAGAGAGGAAAGAGTGAAAAGGGGACAGAAAGAGGGAGGGAGAGAGAGAGGAAAGAGTGAAAAGGGGACAGAAAGAGGGAGGGGGAGAGAGAGGAAAGAGTGAAAAGGGGACAGAAAGAGGGAGGGAGAGAGAGAGGCAAGAGTGAAAAGGGGACAGAAAGAGGGAGGGAGAGAGGAAAGAGTGAAAAGGGGACAGAAAGAGGGAGGGAGAGAGAGAGGAAAGAGTGAAAAGGGGACAGAAAGAGGGAGGGAGAGAGAGAGGGACGGGGAAAAGGGGAGAGAGAGAGGGACGGGGAAAAGGGGACAGAGAGAGGGAGGGAGAGAGAGAGGAAAGAGTGAAAAGGGGACAGAAAGAGGGAGGGAGAGAGAGAGGAAAGAGTGAAAAGGGGACAGAAAGAGGGAGGGAGAGAGAGAGGGACGGGGAAAAGGGAGGCAGAAAGAGGGAGGGAGAGAGAGAGGAAAGAGTGAAAAGGGGACAGAAATAGGGAGGGAGAGAGAGGAAAGAGTGAAAAGGGGACAGAAAGAGGGAGGGAGAGAGAGAGGGACGGGGAAAAGGGAGGCAGAAAGAGGGAGGGAGAGAGAGAGGAAAGAGTGAAAAGGGGACAGAAAGAGGGAGGGAGAGAGAGAGGGACGGGGAAAAGGGAGGCAGAAAGAGGGAGGGAGAGAGAGAGGAAAGAGTGAAAAGGGGACAGAAAGAGGGAGGGAGAGAGAGAGGGACGGGGAAAAGGAAGGCAGAAAGAGGGAGGGAGAGAGAGAGGAAAGAGTGAAAAGGGGACAGAAAGAGGGAGGGAGAGAGAGAGGGACGGGGAAAAGGCAGAAAGAGGGAGGGAGAGAGAGAGGGACGGGGAAAAGGAAGGCAGAAAGAGGGAGGGAGAGAGAGAGGAAAGAGTGAAAAGGGGACAGAAAGAGGGAGGGAGAGAGAGAGGGACGGGGAAAAGGAAGGCAGAAAGAGGGAGGGAGAGAGAGAGGGACGGGGAAAAGGAAGGCAGAAAGAGGGAGGGAGAGAGAGAGGGACGGGGAAAAGGAAGGCAGAAAGAGGGAGGGAGAGAGAGAGGGACGGGGAAAAGGAAGGCAGAAAGAGGGAGGTAGAGAGAGAGAGATGGGGAAAAGGGGACAGAAAGAGGGAGGGAGAGAGAGAGGGACGGGAAAAGGAAGGCAGAAAGAGGGAGGGAGAGAGAGGGGACGGGGAAAAAGGAAGAAAGAGGGAGGGAGAGAGAGAGGGACGGGGAAAAGGAAGGCAGAAAGAGGGAGGGAGAGAGAGAGGGACGGGGAAAAGGGGACAGAAAGAGGGAGGGAGAGAGAGAGGGACGGGGAAAAGGGGACAGCAAGAGGGAGGGAGAGAGAGAGGGACGGGGAGAAGGGGACAGAAAGAGGGAGGGAGAGAGAGAGGAAAGAGTGAAAAGGGGACAGAAAGAGGGAGGGAGAGAGAGAGGAAAGAGTGAAAAGGGGACAGAAAGAGGGAGGGAGAGAGAGAGGAAAGAGTGAAAAGGGGACAGAAAGAGGGAGGGGAGAGAGAGGAAAGAGTGAAAAGGGGACAGAAAGAGGGAGGGAGAGAGAGAGGCAAGAGTGAAAAGGGGACAGAAAGAGGGAGGGAGAGAGGAAAGAGTGAAAAGGGGACAGAAAGAGGGAGGGAGAGAGAGAGGGAAAGAGTGAAAAGGGGACAGAAAGAGGGAGGGAGAGAGAGAGAGGGACGGGGAAAAGGGGAGAGAGAGAGGGACGGGGAAAAGGGGACAGAGAGAGGGAGGGAGAGAGAGAGGAAAGAGTGAAAAGGGGACAGAAAGAGGGAGGGAGAGAGAGAGGAAAGAGTGAAAAGGGGACAGAAAGAGGGGGAGAGAGAGAGGGACGGGGAAAAGGGAGGCAGAAAGAGGGAGGGAGAGAGAGAGAAAGAGTGAAAAGGGGACAGAAATAGGGAGGAGAGAGAGGAAAGAGTGAAAAGGGGACAGAAAGAGGGAGGGAGAGAGAGGGACGGGGAAAAGGGAGGCAGAAAGAGGGAGGGAGAGAGAGAGGAAAGAGTGAAAAGGGGACAGAAAGAGGGAGGGAGAGAGAGAGGGACGGGGAAAAGGGAGGCAGAAAGAGGGAGGGAGAGAGAGAGGAAAGAGAAAAAGGGGACAGAAAGAGGGAGGGAGAGAGAGAGGGACGGGGAAAAGGAAGGCAGAAAGAGGGAGGGAGAGAGAGAGGAAAGAGTGAAAAGGGGACAGAAAGAGGGAGGGAGAGAGAGAGGGACGGGGAAAAGGCAGAAAGAGGGAGGGAGAGAGAGAGGGACGGGGAAAAGGAAGGCAGAAAGAGGGAGGGAGAGAGAGAGGAAAGAGTGAAAAGGGGACAGAAAGAGGGAGGGAGAGAGAGAGGGACGGGGAAAAGGAAGGCAGAAAGAGGGAGGGAGAGAGAGAGGGACGGGGAAAAGGAAGGCAGAAAGAGGGAGGGAGAGAGAGAGGGACGGGGAAAAGGAAGGCAGAAAGAGGGAGGGAGAGAGAGAGGGACGGGGAAAAGGAAGGCAGAAAGAGGGAGGTAGAGAGAGAGAGATGGGGAAAAGGGGACAGAAAGAGGGAGGGAGAGAGAGAGGGACGGGGAAAAGGAAGGCAGAAAGAGGGAGGGAGAGAGAGAGGGACGGGGAAAAAGGAAGAAAGAGGGAGGGAGAGAGAGAGGGACGGGGAAAAGGAAGGCAGAAAGAGGGAGGGAGAGAGAGAGGGACGGGGAAAAGGGGACAGAAAGAGGGAGGGAGAGAGAGAGGGACGGGGAAAAGGGGACAGCAAGAGGGAGGGAGAGAGAGAGGGACGGGGAGAAGGGGACAGAAAGAGGGAGGGAGAGAGAGAGGAAAGAGTGAAAAGGGGACAGAAAGAGGGAGGGAGAGAGAGAGAAAGAGTGAAAAGGGGACAGAAAGAGGGAGGGAGAGAGAGAGGAAAGAGTGAAAAGGGGACAGAAAGAGGGAGGGGGAGAGAGAGGAAAGAGTGAAAAGGGGACAGAAAGAGGGAGGGAGAGAGAGAGGCAAGAGTGAAAAGGGGACAGAAAGAGGGAGGGAGAGAGGAAAGAGTGAAAAGGGGACAGAAAGAGGGAGGGAGAGAGAGAGGAAAGAGTGAAAAGGGGACAGAAAGAGGGAGGGAGAGAGAGAGGGACGGGGAAAAGGGGAGAGAGAGAGGGACGGGGAAAAGGGGACAGAGAGAGGGAGGGAGAGAGAGAGGAAAGAGTGAAAAGGGGACAGAAAGAGGGAGGGAGAGAGAGAGGAAAGAGTGAAAAGGGGACAGAAAGAGGGAGGGAGAGAGAGAGGGACGGGGAAAAGGGAGGCAGAAAGAGGGAGGGAGAGAGAGAGGAAAGAGTGAAAAGGGGACAGAAATAGGGAGGGAGAGAGAGGAAAGAGTGAAAAGGGGACAGAAAGAGGGAGGGAGAGAGAGGGACGGGGAAAAGGGAGGCAGAAAGAGGGAGGGAGAGAGAGAAAGAGTGAAAAGGGGACAGAAAGAGGGAGGGAGAGAGAGAGGGACGGGGAAAAGGGAGGCAGAAAGAGGGAGGGAGAGAGAGAGGAAAGAGTGAAAAGGGGACAGAAAGAGGGAGGGAGAGAGAGAGGGACGGGGAAAAGGAAGGCAGAAAGAGGGAGGGAGAGAGAGAGGAAAGAGTGAAAAGGGGACAGAAAGAGGGAGGGAGAGAGAGAGGGGACGGGGAAAAGGCAGAAAGAGGGAGGGAGAGAGAGAGGGACGGGGGAAAAGGAAGGCAGAAAGAGGGAGGGAGAGAGAGAGGAAAGAGTGAAAAGGGGACAGAAAGAGGGAGGGAGAGAGAGAGGGACGGGGAAAGGAAGGCAGAAAGAGAGGGAGGGAGAGAGAGGGACGGGGAAAAGGAAGGCAGAAAGAGGGAGGGAGAGAGAGAGGGACGGGGAAAAGGAAGGCAGAAAGAGGGAGGGAGAGAGAGAGGGACGGGGAAAAGGGGACAGAAAGAGGGAGGGAGAGAGAGAGGGACGGTGAAAAGGGGACAGAAAGAGGGAGGGAGAGAGAGAGGGATGGGCAAAAGGAAGGCAGAAAGAGGGAGGGAGAGAGAGGGATGGGGAAAAGGGGACAGAAAGAGGGAGGGAGAGAGAGAGGGACGGGGAAAAGGAAGGCAGAAAGAGGGAGGGAGAGAGAGAGGGACGGGGAAAAGGAAGGCAGAAAGAGGGAGGGAGAGAGAGGGATGGGGAAAAGGGGACAGAAAGAGGGAGGGAGAGAGAGAGGAACGGGGGAAAGGAAGGCAGAAAGAGGGAGGGAGAGAGAGAGGGACGGGGAAAAGGGGACAGAAAGAGGGAGGGAGAGAGAGAGGGACGGGGAAAGGAAGGCAGAAAGAGGGAGGGAGAGAGAGAGGGACGGGGAAAAGGGGACAGAAAGAGGGAGGGAGAGAGAGAGAAAGAGTGAAAAGGGGACAGAAAGATGGAGGGAGAGAGAGAGGAAAGAGTGAAAAGGGGACAGAAAGAGGGAGGGAGAGAGAGAGGAAAGAGTGAAAAGGGGACAGAAAGAGGGAGGGAGAGAGAGAGGAAAGAGTGAAAAGGGGACAGAAAGAGGGAGGGAGAGAGAGAGAGGAAAGAGTGAAAAGGGGACAGAAAGAGGGAGGGAGAGAGGAAAGAGTGAAAAGGGGACAGAAAGAGGGAGGGAGAGAGAGAGGAAAGAGTGAAAAGGGGACAGAAAGAGGGAGGGAGAGAGAGAGGGACGGGGAAAAGGGGAGAGAGAGAGGGACGGGGAAAAGGGGACAGAGAGAGGGAGGGAGAGAGAGAGGAAAGAGTGAAAAGGGGACAGAAAGAGGGAGGGAGAGAGAGAGGAAAGAGTGAAAAGGGGACAGAAAGAGGGAGGGAGAGAGAGAGGAAAGAGTGAAAATGGGACAGAAAGAGACCAGGGAAAGGGAGAGAGGATGGAGGGTGAACATGAAGGAGAATAAGAGAGAAAGTGAGAGAACAGTGAAAAGGGGGCTGTTATAGACGGGCGAGAGAGAGATAAAGGAGTAGAAGAATGGTGAGAGACTAAACATGCACAGAGGGAAGCTGTGTAGAGAGCGCATGCCAATGCCACAGGTAGGGAGACTACAGAGGAATTCTGCTGCTGGACAATGTTGACTGACACAAAGACATCCGTACAGACAAATCTAAACTTGGTTGAACATGATAGAGACCTTAAAACTTGACCCTAGAAGGAGAGAGAAAGAAAGGCAGAGACAGAGAGAGAGAGAGAGAGAGAGATGGTGTGATCCTGACAGTTGGAGTGGAAAGCTTGAAAATAAACAAGTTATTTGATGACAAAGAGCACATTGACTCTCTCTCTCCACTCCCCTCACTCTTATTCTCCCCATCTCTACTTGCTCTCAACACTTTTTCCCCCTCTCCCTTCTTTCACAGGGGCATCAACCACCACCTTCCAACACCCGGCAGCTTGTTATCAAATCAACTGCCAACTCTTTCATTCTTTGGCCTCCTCTAAATCCTTCTCATCTACTTGAACCCTCTGTCCCAGTCCCCTCAAAGTGTCTCTCTCTTTCCAAGCTGAGGTGTTAAGTAGACATTTTTATAATAATAATAACAATGTGGTAATACACTGACTGAGAAATCAAGGTCAAAAGGATCATAGCTTTTACCTCTTAGGACTAATATCCCTTATTGTGTGTGTGTGTGTGTGTGTGTGTGTGTGTGTGTGTGTGTGTGTGTGTGTGTGTGTGTGTGTGTGTGTGTGTGTGTGTGTGTGATGTCATCAGCCATATGAATCATAGCATATTACACCATATAATACCCTGTTCAGGTATTTGGCCTAATCCTGGTTGATATCCACTGTTTGCTCTAGGCCTAATCTCTGTGTGTGTGTGTGTGTGTGTGTGTGTGTGTGTGTGTGTGCGCACACCTGTGGTGCAATGCTGAGTGGGGTACCACACCCAATGTCCCTGGTAATTACAGAGTAATCTGTGTTGGAGTGCCACAGACAGAGGCATTACGGCTCACTGTATATTCAGTCCTGGCTCTCGGAGACCCACAGGGTGTGCAGGGTTTTGTTCTGGCCCAGCACACTACACTGCCGTATGGGCTATGGGACTGAGCTCTCTACGGGTCCGTAGGTTCTCCTAAATCAGCGTGGGCCAGCCCTCTACTGAATAAGGAGTGTTAGAGATGGGTTGGAAAAAAGCCAACAGAACCTGTAGCTCACTAGGAGTCTAGTTCTGGACACCCCTATTTAAAGGAAGAGGGATGTTTTGGTGTAAATCTATCAGGTTCATTCAGGGTTTGGGGGGGATATGGTCTGGTGATATTAAAGGGGGGCTGGAGGGTCTAGCTGGGGAAGGGGTCAGCGGTTGATGTTTGTGGAGTGCTCCAGTGTCCCGGTTCTTTCTTTTACCATCTCTCTATCTTTCTCTCCACAGCGTCTGTCTGTCATTCCCATTAGGAACGGAGAGACTCTCCAAGCACGGAGGGAAGAACAGGATAAAAAGCAAGGAGCGAGAGAGGGAAAGAGAGACAGGGAAAGAGAGAGAGGGAAAGAGAGAGAGGGAAGATTAGGCAAACGTGTGGGAAAGCATGAAGATGTTGTAAAATCAGGATCTGAGGAATGACTCTTTCAGATGAACACGTCCTTAAGACTAACTGTGGCTGAGAACACTTTGTCATGGAATATCAATAGAGATACATCAGTACACAACCAAGAGCAGCATCCAGGGAACCTTCAAGCAGGATTTCATCCAAGAGACTGGACCAATGTGTTTCCACTGCCCAAAGAGAGACGTGCTCTATCCAGCCAGTCAACACAACAAACCAGTGGTAGAATGTATGTTACTACACAATAACACAGTTGTGAAAACAAATATTAGGTAACATAGGGAAAAGGATTAGCTTTGAATTGTTACTCATTCATTTCCCCCCACACATTATTCACCTGATAGAAACAGGACTCTCGTGATATTGGCATGAATGTCATTGGCAGTCCTTGTGCTCTTATATTGACAAGCTGTAATTAAAAATATGTCCTGTTGACTTTGAATTCAACAGTTGTTATGAAACATGATCAGTGGGTTTTATGTAAAAACAGTCTGGAGAATGTGAGTAATGCATTATGTAGTTCACACAAGTACATAACCTTGACAGCATTGTAAGACTTCAAACTTGACATGAGAGAAAGACTGAGGGATGGAGAGAGAGGGAGAAAAGGCGAGGTAGGCAAGAGAGAGGCGGCGAGGAACAGAATGAGAGGAAGAATAAGAAAGAGGTGTGTGGGGGGGAGGGGGGTGATGGCACAGCAACAGAGGGTGGAGTGGGAGAGAAAAAGAATAGTCAAACTCGTTTGCTTTGGCAATATTTACCTGTATTTCATGCCAATAAAGCACATTGAATTGAAAAGGGAGAGAGGGGAGGAGAAGATGGAGAGCCAGAAGTGGGGGGTATGGGAAAGAGGGAATAGAAAAGAGTGGGGAGAGAGAGAAAGGTGAATGATAAACAGAATAGGGTCAGCCGGCGAGAGGGAGGATTACAGAGGTGGGAGAGGGGTGGAGGGTGGGAGGGAGAATGACAGGGATGGAGGGAGGAGGAAAGGGGTGGAGGGAGGCACTGTGTGTGTTTATCAGTGTTCAGAATGTACTGTGCTGTAGATTTCTATGAAAATGTAATCTCCTCTACTTGGATTACCATAGAGCACCTTTTAAAAGTGGGAAGGACACTCGTACACATGAATGCACACACACAGACGTGAGCAATTGATAGATGGACAGAAAGGCCATTTGTTCTCCACCGTTTTCATGGTTAAATTTCATGTTTCATCCCCGACTCACTCTTTTTCTTTATTCTTCATCTCTCGCGTCTCTCTCCAACCATACTTCCTCTGTGAAGAGCTTGGGGGATGCTGAAGTGCTCTTAAAATGAAAGAGCGATATGGAGACAGGAGGAGAGGTGGACGGACAAACAGGACAACAGAATAAAAGAGAAGACTAGAGAGACAGAGGCAGAGAAAGTGAGTGAGGACAGAGATGAAGAGTGAGAGAGTGAGACAGAAAGAGAAAGAGGAGGGCAAGAAAACAAAGCTGTGGCTAATGTTCCACTAATGTGGTTGACAGGGAGTACTGGTGTGGGAAAACACTAGGCTGGCCCTTCTGCTCAGGAAGAGACAGGACGGGATGGTGCTCGCCGTTTCCTGGATTTGGGAATGATCCCAGAGAGAACCGCTCTCCCAGCACTCTGATGCTTATCTGGGAAAACAGAGTGAGTTTCCTGCCCTCCTGAAGAATAGCTAGTGGAGGACAGGGAGATCCTGTTTGTAAATCCCACCATGGGAAGAGGGGTTGTTGACTTTGTTTTACACAGCATTGTTATCCTGTTGATGTCCCTGCGCATTGGTCTGTGAGACAGAGAGACAGACAGACAGACAGAGTGTATCTATCTCACACACACACACACACACTAGATGACCCTTTACTGTACTGTTCTTATGAGCAGCTGGGGTTGTACATAGGGCTCATGAGACACACTTCACCTGCCATGTATGATGCCACCTCTCTCACATGCACTTGTTGACAATGTGACAGTTCTGCATCAGTGCCACAGACTAGTGCCTGAGTGACAAGACACCAGGTTCTATATTTGCAATACTTTCTCCTAGCTAGCTGATGACAAATATAGCGAGCTGGCGCCATGCATGTAGGCCATGAAGATGGACATTTCATAAGGTGATATATATTACATTTTGGATATGATCGTCTCTCGGTTTCAGAGGCAGCCCCACGTGGTGTTCAATGGAAGGCCTACGCTTTCTAAAAGGTCTGAGACCACAGGGGGCCAGGGACTATCCCATCACTGCCACCAAAGGCAGAAGGGGGTGTAGTAGACCATCTGAAATAGAGGGGGAAGTCTGTATAGGTTTGGTTTAGTTCCTGTTGCAATATGCTCAGAGTCTAGTGATATAATGCTTTGTGCATTTGTACACTGGTTTAATAATCTGGCCACATCAATTGATCGAATTACCATGAAATGAAAAGAGATAATTAGAAGAAAGTACCTGCGATTGACGTAAAATAACGTGATGACGGCCTAGAATCGTAGGACGCGGATATGTCGTCACCACGGCAGTGTGGCTGTGGCGGTCTCTATGGCGACGCCGCAGCAGTGACGCCACCCTGGCTCGTGGTGAGTGGGTGTGACCCGCCCCTTAGAGCCCCCCTCTCCCTGTCCGTGTGGGCGGCCCGGTGAGGAGAGAGCGAAACACGACACCCGAGAGAGGAACCGGGGGGAGGAGAAAGAGTAGCCACAGAGTACAGAATGCTAGTGAGTGGAGGAAGAAAGAAAGTCTAAAGAGAGGACGACTGCTATTCTACAGAACGGTTATTTTAGCGAATATGTCAAACAACGGGGAAGAAGCGATTGAGATGGAGTAAACAACTCGATAGTTCGTGAAAGTATATGCAAACAAGGAAAGAAGGGTTTTCGGTTCGTGTGCTTGTCGGGACGGTTGACCGTGTTCCGCTGCACCTCGAACAGGACAAGGCGAAGTTGCCGTGGGACAAACAGCAGTGAGCTACATCAACTGACTGCGATTCGGGGAAAGTAACGTTACCCCGATCGCTACAGTTGAGGAAGGGGCTATTGGGAAAGAAAGTGGAAGCAAAGGGGCCCGCGAGTGGAGCAACCGTGGAAAGTTTAACGTTAGCCTGTTCCCCCCTCGTTGTTCCATTCCGAACCAAAGGAAGGGCTCAGAGGGAGACGACCTTTCCTTCCACAAACGCTACTGACTTGAGATCCACCAAGCTCGCTAGCTAAAGTAAACTATCCTGCAACACTCAAAATGAAAACCCCCGGAGATTCGGGTAAGTTTGTGCAAAACACAAGTCGATCACTTTTGTCCGGATGAACTTGATCATGAACTTGCTGGTTGTCTTCGCCAGTTGTTCGGTCTGTTGTCAATTATTAAGTGGTGAACAAAAGTCATACAGGTTGTTAAATACATTTAACTAGCTGGTTAGCTTGCTAACATTAGCCGTGCATTTGACAGTTAGCTGGTTGACTTGAGTTCATTGCATTGTAGCTATACAGTATTCAACACGTTCTCCAGTTATGTTTGATAAGTTGATACAACTGAAGTTGATGCAAAAGTGTTGTTTATACTTACTGTGTCTAGTTTGCTGGAAATATGTCAATGTGGATTGATTGTCGACCTGTTGATGTAGCTGAAGTTGAGTTTATTTAGTAGTGAGACATTCAAAATGGAAGCTTTTGCTTGCGGACATCCACTTTTAATACTCGAAAAGGAAATTAAACGATGGGTTGAGTTGTCGTTAATCATATGAACCAGACACTTTATGGATGATTAGACCTAGCTACCGGGGTTGTTTAAGAGTTTTGTCAAATTTGATCATTTACAGGGTTTTGCTTGTTTGTCATCCTATGCATCCCGTCAAGTTCCTATTTCTCCGCTGTTTGGTTGAATTGGCTTTTACATATGTCCACATTTAGCCACCTTCAGGATATATTTGATCAGAAACATCAAATGTAGTTTTATGTACGACCCTGTTATAATCGAATCTGATTAATTCGTGCTATGTTTGTATCGTGCTTCAATAAGTTCTGCAAAGTAACTGTGCACGGACCCAGCCGTGGAATGTTGCGGAATCCATGTTGGGATTTTCCCCTCGCCCGATCGTAGAAAGTCTCTGGAAAGGTTTTCGAAGCCTCTTAAATCGGTCACATTCACCCTTAATTCACCGTTCAGATTACGTTGTCATTCGCACAATACATAGATTTAGTTAGACCCGTGAAAATGCAAGTGAATCATTTTTTGGGTTTACTTTGTGAGGACGCCATGCTTGGTTGGTTATGAAGGCCGCGGAGCTAGAGAGACGGGTGAACGTTTCAATGGAGAGGGACTGTGTCATTTTCGAAGGAGGCTATCTCGTTAGAATAAATCCTGCCGTTTCTGATATGCTTGCAGTTTACAGTAACGCTTTAAGCATATTTCTAGCAATTAAACGTTTAATCTCGCTTTCACTCTAATTATGATCAGTAATGTAGGCAGAAATGGCTGGGGCTGAGTAAAAGTGACTGGGCCGCTGACAAAACAGAGTTTGGAGTCTGACAGTAAACAAACACTGAAATACACAGCATGATAGGTGGCGCTTGGGTTTAATGTTTGGGGAAGCAGCTCAGCCCTAGTTAGAGGATCCGGTGGGAAAAAATAGCCTTTTATAAACACATTTTATACAATTTTACAACACTTTACATGTCTGGAGACATTATCAGAATCTTTAATAGCCTACTACAGAAATGACAGGTTAGGCCTAGGCTACTCTGCTGACACTGACAAGCTAAGATCAATAGAAACAACCTTGTCTTCAATGTACCCATCTAATCTAGGCCTACGAAAAGGGGAGACAAATTGTACAATATGACGTCCATCTACAATTGAAGAGGAAATTGTTGCCCTAAACTCTCCAGTGGCACTGACTCCCCAGTGATAAAGACAGTGAATATGCCCACTCACCAGACATATGGTCGACACTCTCCATTAATGCCAATATATTAGTCCTGGTGTATCCTACTAACGGGAATAAACTATACATCACTTCACACTTAAATCATTTGGAATATATGTGACGTTTGTGTTTATCCCGCAATTGAATTTAGAAATATTGCGACAAGCCTATGGCTATAGATGCGTCTCACTGACAGCCACAACTCCACATCAGCTATTTCATATTTGCCAAATTGCGGACTTCTCAACTGTAGGCTATGTGCTTGTTAATTACCATGTAACTGAGATATAACCAATTAGGCTCGATCCCAGGAACTCCCTACTACACATGAAACATTTCTGAATATCAGTAGACAACAACCAACTAATCATGTTAATTTCTGAATATCCGGAGACAATATAACCAACTAATCAAGTTCATTTCAGACTATCAGGAGACAATATAACCAACTAATCAAGTTCATTTCTGAATACCAGGAGACAATATAACCAACTAATCAAGTTCATTTCAGACTATCAGGAAACAATATAACCAACTAATCAAGTTCATTTCAGACTATCAGGAGACAATATAACCAACTAATCAAGTTCATTTCAGACTATCAGGAAACAATATAACCAACTAATCAAGTTCATTTCAGACTATCAGGAGACAATACAACCAACTAATCATGTTCATTTCAGACTATCAGGAGACAATACAACCAACTAATCAAGTTCATTTCTGAATACCAGGAGACAATATAACCAACTAATCAAGTTCATTTCAGACTATCAGGAGACAATATAACCAACTAATCAAGTTCATTTCTGAATACCAGGAGACAATATAACCAACTAATCAAGTTCATTTCAGACTATCAGGAGACAATACAACCAACTAATCAAGTTCATTTCAGACTATCAGGAGACAATATAACCAACTAATCATGTTCATTTCAGACTATCAGGAGACAATACAACTAACCAATCCAGTTCATTTTTGACTATCAGGATCATGTAATCATGTTCATTTAGTTAATTTAAAAATCTATCTATTTTAGGCCAGCCTGATTGGGTGAGCCAGTATTAAATCTGTCGGGGGAGTCACCTCTGGTTATGCTTAGCACCCCCCACAAGTAAGACTGTAGCTCACAGATCACTGGCTGGGAAACCGTTGTATGGAAATCATCAAAGGTGCAGCGACCATTGCATTGTTCCATTTGTTTGTGTTTAAAAACACGTGCCGGCACTATAATGTATGAACTTGATTCCAGACCTATATACATTTGCCACACCACCATTCTATCTACACAATCCATCATGGCTTCCTGAACGGGTCGGGACGACCGCACCCTTCACTTCATTCACGCCCACCGATCAACATAATTCCCATGTTAATGCATCTGTCCAGTCCGCACCGACTCAATCACTGTACAAACGCTACCGCTCAAACTGAAACAAATGAATGAGAATTGGCCATTACTGCATCGCATTGTTTTTACTCAAGAGCGTGAAGTGAACTGTACCTATACTCTGGCCTTGCGGCTTTCATATAGTGCGACGCCTGACTTCACGGTGTCTGTGTGAATGGCCCATGTTGATATCTGGTGCAGGTGGGTTTGTACTGTATGGCATCGGAAGAGGAAGTGGTCAGAGTTTGTTTCTCTGCTGTGTGCTAGATTAGTATCATTTCACTATCAGCGACACGCTTTCATATTCAAAGTGACTGATAATCATGTCATCCCTGTCTGATTAATCGTAGATGTTGTGTAGGTCTATAGTCAAGTAGTATGAGAAAAATCTCCTGTCTAATTAGTGAAGAAGTTTTGCATGTTTTGGTTTTGCACTTGTTTAAAAAATATATATATTTCACCTTTATTTAACCAGGTAGGCTAGTTGAGAACACCTTTATTTAACCAGGTAGGCTAGTTGAGAACACCTTTATTTAACCAGGTAGGCTAGTTGAGAACACCTTTATTTAACCAGGTAGGCTAGTTGAGAACACCTTTATTTAACCAGGTAGGCTAGTTGAGAACACCTTTATTTAACCAGGTAGGCTAGTTGAGAACAAGTTCTCATTTACAACTGAGACCTGCCCAAGATAAAGCAAAGCAGTGCAACACAAACAACAACACAGAGTTACACATGGAATAAACAAACATACAGTCAATAATACAATAGAAAAATATTTATACAATGTGTGCAAATGAGGTAGGATAAGGGAGGTAAGGCAATAAATAGGCCATAGTGGCGAAATAATTACAATTTAGTAATTAAACACTGGAGTAATAGATGTGCAGAAGATGAGTGTGCAAGTAGACATACTGGGGTGCCAATGAGCAAATAAATAACAGTATGGGGATGAGGTAGTTGGATGGGCTATTTACAGATGAGCTATGTACAGGTGCAGTGATCTGTGAGCTGCTCTGACAGCTGGTGCTTAAAGCTAGTGAGGGAGACATGGGTGTTGTTTTGAGATGTAACCTGATATTGGCCTAATGTGACAAAAGATCAGAGATGGCTGGGTGGTATGATCAACTCAAGCTAATCATAAATATGCTCTGTATCAAGCATGCAACACATGTGGCTGCAGTCTGTGTCAGCTGGTTTGTAGTCTGAGGCCTATCAAAGGTGAGCAACTGTGAACGATGACACTGTAAAAAGAGGCCATGATTATATGGGGATTCCAAATAGGTCAAACAGGGACCATCAAACTCGCTAGTTAAGTCGGCTCATTCCTGAAATTCTGTCATAAGTTTGTTCCTGCTCTCTCTTGCATGTTGTGAAGCACATAACTAACCAACTTCCCCCATACATACAGCATCAGGAAGCTCAGTCACATTTAATGCCAACTCTGCATATTTGTATTTATTTCCCAACAACAAAGGCTATGCCTGACATCACAGGGACTTGAGATGAAGCAGGCCTCTCTTATCTTATGGGGGTGTTCTCTCCCAAGAATAATGTGGTTATTTTGTTTTGTGTACAACACAACAGTGATGCCTGTTCTGTAGTGGCTCTGTGGCTTATATAGAGCCATGCTTGTTCTGTAGTGGCTCTGTGGCTTATATAGAGCCTTGCCTGTTCTGTAGTGGCTCTGTGGCTTATATAGAGCCATGCTTGTTCTGTAGTGGCTCTGTGGCTTATATAGAGCCTTGCCTGTTCTGTAGTGGCTCTGTGGCTTATATAGAGCCATGCTTGTTCTGTAGTGGCTCTGTGGCTTATATAGAGCCTTGCCTGTTCTGTAGTGGCTCTGTGGCTTATATAGAGCCTTGCCTGTTCTGTAGTGGCTCTGTGGCTTATATAGAGCCATGCTTGTTCTGTAGTGGCTCTGTGGCTTATATAGAGCCTTGCCTGTTCTGTAGTGGCTCTGTGGCTTATATAGAGCCTTGCCTGTTCTGTAGTGGCTCTGTGGCTTATATAGAGCCATGCTTGTTCTGTAGTGGCTCTGTGGCTTATATAGAGCCTTGCCTGTTCTGTAGTGGCTCTGTGGCTTATATAGAGCCTTGCCTGTTCTGTAGTGGCTCTGTGGCTTATATAGAGCCATGCCTGTTCTGTAGTGGCTCTGTGGCTTATATAGAGCCTTGCCTGTTCTGTAGTGGCTCTGTGGCTTATATAGAGCCATGCCTGTTCTGTAGTGGCTCTGTGGCTTATATAGAGCCATGCCTGTTCTGTAGTGGCTCTGTGGCTTATATAGAGCCATGCCTGTTCTGTAGTGGCTCTGTGGCTTATATAGAGCCTTGCCTGTTCTGTAGTGGCTCTGTGGCTTATATAGAGCCATGCCTGTTCTGCCTGCCTGTTCTGTTCTCTGTGGCTTATATAGAGCCATGCTTGTTCTGTAGTGCTGTTGTTCTGTAGTGGCTCTGTGGCTTATATAGAGCCATGCCTGTTCTGTAGTGGCTCTGTGGCTTATATAGAGCCATGCTTGTTCTGTAGTGGCTCTGTGGCTTATATAGAGCCATGCCTGTTCTGTAGTGGCTCTGTGGCTTATATAGAGCCTTGCCTGTTCTGTAGTGGCTCTGTGGCTTATATAGAGCCATGCTTGTTCTGTAGTGGCTCTGTGGCTTATATAGAGCCATGCCTGTTCTGTAGTGGCTCTGTGGCTTATATAGAGCCATGCTTGTTCTGTAGTGGCTCTGTGGCTTATATAGAGCCATGCCTGTTCTGTAGTGGCTCTGTGGCTTATATAGAGCCATGCCTGTTCTGTAGTGGCTCTGTGGCTTATATAGAGCCATGCCTGTTCTGTAGTGGCTCTGTGGCTTATATAGAGCCATGCCTGTTCTGTAGTGGCTCTGTGGCTTATATAGAGCCATGCCTGTTCTGTAGTGGCTCTGTGGCTTATATAGAGCCATGCCTGTTCTGTAGTGGCTCTGTGGCTTATATAGAGCCATGCTTGTTCTGTAGTGGCTCTGTGGCTTATATAGAGCCATGCTTGTTCTGTAGTGGCTCTGTGGCTTATATAGAGCCATGCCTGTTCTGTAGTGGCTCTGTGGCTTATATAGAGCCATGCTTGTTCTGTAGTGGCTCTGTGGCTTATATAGATCCATGCTTGTTCTGTAGTGGCTCTGTGGCTTATATAGATCCATGCTTGTTCTGTAGTGGCTCTGTGGCTTATATAGATCCATGCCTGTTCTGTAGTGGCTCTGTGGCTTATATAGATCCATGCTTGTTCTGTAGTGGCTCTGTGGCTTATATAGATCCATGCCTTATATAGAGCCCCATGGCCTCTGCTCTCCTCCCTAACCTCTCTAACCTCCACCCCCTTCCCTTTCTGCCACACTCCAGTACACCCCTACCCCAGAGAAACAGCCCTGAGGAGGGGGCTGATGACATCACCACACCCCACCACAAGTGGCCCTTCTACTAGAGTGTGTGCCTGGTTGTATGTCAGAGAATGTGTGCGTACCCAAGACTAGAGTGTGTATGTATTGGATGTGTGTATACCAGAGCGAGTGTGTTTGAGCGGTGTCATGTACACGTGTATAACGTGCTGCTGTTGGGTTTGTGTTCGCGTTCACTTGAAAGTGTGTCGACCTTGTGTGTTGCGTGTGCAAGTCCCACTCCTTCGCTCTCTTAACCGCGTTGACAAACACAGTTGAGCTTTAACCAAGGCATTATCTAACCACAAATCTGCCCTACTAATAGAGACTTTAAATAGGCACATTATTATGAGGCTTTAATCCCAGCAGGCCTTTATCTCTCACTCACTCTCCAGTTCTCCTGTTGCTGTGCTCTGTAGGCCTGGTTAGGAGTTTTAACCCTTAACAAACGCCTCTCCACTCATTACAATCTATGTACATTGCCAGAATGAGAATGTTATAAATAGGATATAGCAATATTGGATAGACATCTAATAGTTTGTAGATAGAGATGATTTGTTCTGTAAGCTTCTTTATTTATGGATCTGTCTCTCTGTTCTATCAGACAGGACACTCTGCCTGCTCGCTATGTGTCTAAATGTTACCAGACACTAACCTGTTGATGCTGTGATTTTTCCATTCTGAGTAATAAGGAATGACTATTTTATTCAGGCCTGAAAATCAGGAACTCTATCAGGAATATAGCATAACTGTTTGATCTTTATAATGGAAATGGTCAAATAGTCTATTTCCTGATTTTTAATGAGTGCCAATCACTTGTATCCTCCTAACAATTGATGATAGTGTTTGGTAAATTGATTTAGCATGAATTATATTATCTGAGAGGTTACATTAGGTCAACTGATCTGAAATCAGGCTTTGTTCTTGGTTAGCTATTAAGACTAGAAAGAATAGAACCAACATGACACAGGAAGACAGGTCCTGGACCTGTTGATAAGGCACCGTATCACCAGCCTGGGGTTGGGAATGAGATAAAGGGTGGTGATAATGATTAGGTACCAGTAATATGACAACTACTGACCCAGGGATGCAATGGGTTAGTAGTAGTCCGTCACTTTCTCCACAGTGACAGGGCAGGCAGGAGGAAGGCTGGGGTCTGGGTGCGACACACACACACACACACACACACACACACACACTGCTGTAATCACTGTGGTCTGGTGCTGCTGTGTTTATATGGGGACACTTCATATGGAGTTTCCTTCTCCCTCAACCCCTCTCTGTCTCTCTCTGGTTCCTTCTCCCTCAACCCCTCTCTGTCTCTCTCTGGTTCCTTCTCCCTCGACCCCTCTCTGTCTCTCTCTGGTTCCTTTTCCCTCGACCCCTCTCTGTCTCTCTCTCTGGTTCCTTCTCCCTCGACCCCT
This sequence comes from Oncorhynchus nerka, assembly GCF_034236695.1. NCBI lineage: Eukaryota > Metazoa > Chordata > Actinopteri > Salmoniformes > Salmonidae > Oncorhynchus > Oncorhynchus nerka. The sequence continues at coordinate 27,707,367 of NC_088409.1, forward strand.
CTCTGTCTCTCTCTCTGGTTCCTTCTCCCTCGACCCCTCTCTGTCTCTCTCTCTGGTTCCTTCTCCCTCGACCCCTCTCTGTCTCTCTCTCTGGTTCCTTCTCCCTCGACCCCTCTCTGTCTCTCTCTCTGGTTCCTTCTCCCTCGACCCCTCTCTGTCTCTCTCTCTGGTTCCTTCTCCCTCGGCCCCTCTCTGTCTCTCTCTCTGGTTCCTTCTCCCTCGACCCCTCTCTGTCTCTCTCTCTGGTTCCTTCTCCTCGACCCCTCTCTGTCTCTCTCTCTGGTTCCTTCTCCCTCGACCCCTCTCTGTCTCTCTCTCTGGTTCCTTCTCCCTCGACCCCTCTCTGTCTCTCTCTCTGGTTCCTTCTCCCTCGACCCCTCTCTGTCTCTCTCTCTGCTTCCTTCTCCCTCGACCCCTCTCTGTCTCTCTCTCTGGTTCCTTCTCCCTCGACCTCTCTCTGTCTCTCTCTGGTTCCTTCTCCCTCGACCCCTCTGTCTCTCTCTGGTTCCTTCTCCCTCGACCCCTCTCTGTCTCTCTCTGGTTCCTTCTCCCTCGACCCCTCTCTGTCTCTCTCTGGTTCCTTCTCCCTCGACCTCTCTCTGTCTCTATCTGGTTCCTTCTCCCTCGACCTCTCTCTGTCTCTCTCTGGTTCCTTCTCCCTCGACCCCTCTCTGTCTCTCTCTCTGGTTCCTTCTCCCTCGACCCCTCTCTGTCTCTCTCTCTGGTTCCTTCTCCCTCGACCCCTCTCTGTCTCTCTCTCTGGTTCCTTCTCCCTCGACCCCTCTCTGTCTCTCTCTCTGGTTCCTTCTCCCTCGACCCCTCTCTGTCTCTCTCTCTGGTTCCTTCTCCCTCGACCCCTCTCTGTCTCTCTCTGGTTCCTTCTCCCTCGACCCCTCTCTGTCTCTCTCTGGTTCCTTCTCCCTCGACCCCTCTCTGTCTCTCTCTGGTTCCTTCTCCCTCGACCCCTCTCTGTCTCTCTCTGGTTCCTTCTCTTCTCCCCCATCTCTCGTCTGGTGTGTGTGGCTGGTGAGATCCCTGTCTCTGGTCTGGTGTGTGTGGCTGGTGAGATCCCTGTCTCTGGTCTGGTGTGTGTGGCTGGTGAGATCCCTGTCTCTGGTCTGGTGTGTGTGGCTGGTGAGATCCCTGTCTCTGGAGTGGCCATTGTGTGTGCATGCGTTGTCTGTTTGTGTGTAAATGGGGATATTGTGTGTGGGGTTAGTGGAACCTCTTATTGTACTCATAATGAAGCGGCGCAGCTCAGGGGTTGGAGGCTTCTTGACAAGAGGAGAGACTGCCCCTCGCTCTGCCCCTCGCTCTGCCCCTCTCTCTGCCCCTCTCTCTGCCCCTCGCTCTGCCCCTCGCTCTGCCCCTCGCTCTGCCCCTCGCTCTGCCCCTCGCTCTGCCCCTCTCTCTGCCCCTCTCTCTGCCCCTCGCTCTGCCCCTCGCTCTGCCCCTCTCTCTGCCCCTCGCTCTGCCCCTCTCTCTGCCCCTCGCTCTGCCCCTCGCTCTGCCCCTCGCTCTGCACCTCGCTCTGCCCCTCGCTCTGCCCCTCGCTCTGCCGTCATGTCCGAATACCTGTACTTGCGTTCTAAATAATAGATATTTTGGGCATGCGAAAATAGTTTTGACAATATCGCAATATTTTTTTTGCGCCGGTTGGCAGTACCTGCACCAAAACTCCGGTGTCATTCTTCATAGCTTGTTCTCAGACTTCTTTTTAAAGATGGAGCCAATTTATTTTTAGCGCTTTTATTTCCATGATTGATCAAAACGTGTTTTCTCATGACTCTCTCTGTGCATCTGCAGCAGACAGATGGTGAGCAGCATGTTTGGAACATCCAATTGCAATATCTATAGAATCGTGAAAATCGCAACACATATCGTATCGGCACCTACATGTTGTGATAATATCAAAGCTTTACCCTTTGACCACTTGATGGTGTGTGGTCGACTCTCACGGTCCATTTCCCACTTTCCTGCTTTAGAAAGTTAATAGTTGCCGTCTGCTGCATTTCACACTGGAGGAAAACACAACCCTCTCTCACATAGATACAGACAGACAGACAGAGTGTATCTATCTTACAGACAGACAGACAGACAGACAGACAGACAGACAGACAGACAGGCTATCATCTCAGGTGATGTTCCTGTCTGGTTCAGTGGAACTAATCAGGGTGTGGCAAGCTGCACTGTTACTCAGCTTTGCAATATAATATCGCTATATTACAGAGCCAACATGTTACAAAGGTGTGGTGGCTATGTATTACATATGAGACACAGAAAGTGTGAGAGAGAGAGTTTATTCATCTGACAGAGAAGGCATGTGTGTTATTTGTTAGTGTGTGTGTCTAGTGTATCGCTGCTCCTTTCTCCTCACAGCACTGCCTGTGCCACTGAAACTGATCTGAGCTTGACGCCAGACACACACACACACACACCTGCGGAGATCAGGTAACCGTGATCCCTGGCGCACCATCAGCTCCTCTAAATACCTCTGCTGCTCCATCCAGCCTCGCATCACACCTTTCATTTCACCACCCACAACCCTGCATAGACCTGGGTTGACCCCGACCCAGCCGGAACCACCCCACACACACTCACACACCTAATCCTAACCTGTGGTGGTGTTTGTTTCCATTTATAGCACGGTGTAACTCACACTGCTAATCTACCAGATTAACCCTGTGGTTCTGGTCACTTTGAGGGTATCACACTGTAAGACCCCATGTGGACTGATCCTTACTGTGAGAATCCATTCTGACTGATCCTTACTGTAAGAACCCATTCTGACTGATCCTTACTGTAAGAACCCATTCTGACTGATCCTTACTGTAAGACCCCATGTGGACTGATCCTTACTGTAAGACCCCATGTGGACTGATCCTTACTGTAAGACCCCATGTGGACTGATCCTTACTGTAAGAATCCATGTGGACTGATCCTTACTGTAAGAATCCATTCTGACCGATCCTTACTGTAAGAACCCATTCTGACCGATCCTTACTGTGAGAATCCATTCTGACCGATCCTTACTGCGAGAACCCATTCTGACCGATCCTTACTGTAAGAACCCATTCTGACTGATCCTTACGGTAAGACCCCATGTGGACTGATCCTTACTGTAAGAACCCATTCTGACTGATCCTTACTGTAAGAACCCATTCTGACTGATCCTTACTGTAAGACCCCATGTGGACTGATCCTTACTGTAAGAACCCATTCTGACTGATCCTTACTGTAAGAACCCATTCTGACTGATCCTTACTGTAAGAACCCATTCTGACTGATCCTTACTGTAAGACCCCATGTGGACCGATCCTTACTGTAAGAACCCATTCTGACCGATCCTTACTGTGAGAACCCATTCTGACCGATCCTTACTGTAAGAACCCATTCTGACCGATCCTTACTGTAAGAACCCATTCTGACCGATCCTTACTGTAAGAACCCATTCTGACCGATCCTTACTGTGAGAACCCATTCTGACCGATCCTTACTGTGAGAACCCATTCTGACCGATCATTACTGCGAGAACCCATTCTGACCGATCCTTACTGCGAGAACCCATTCTGACCGATCCTTACTGTGAGAACCCATTCTGACCGATCCTTACTGCAAGAACCCATTCTGACCGATCCTTACTGCGAGAACCCATTCTGACCGATCCTTACTGCGAGAACCCATTCTGACCGATCCTTACTGTAAGAACCCATTCTGACCGATCCTTACTGTAAGAACCCATTCTGACCGATCCTTACTGTGAGAACCCATTCTGACTGATCCTTACCGTAAGAACCCATTCTGACCGATCCTTACCGTAAGAACCCATTCTGACTGATCCTTACTGTGAGAACCCATTCTGACTGATCCTTACTGTGAGAATCCATTCTGACTGATCCTTACTGTGAGAACCCATTCTGACCGATCCTTACTGTAAGAACCCATTCTGACTGATCCTTACTGTAAGACCCCATGTGTACTGATCCTTACTGTAAGAACCCATTCTGACGATCCTTACTGTAAGAACCCATTCTGACCGATCCTTACTGTAAGAACCCATTCTGACCGATCCTTACTGTGAGAACCCATTCTGACTGATCCTTACTGTAAGACCCCATGTGTACTGATCCTTACTGTAAGACCCCATGTGGACTCATCCTTACTGTAAGAACCCATTCTGACTGATCCTTACTGTAAGAACCCATTCTGACCGATCCTTACTGTAAGAACCCATTCTGACCGATCCTTACTTTAAGAACCCATTTTGACTGATCCTTACTGTAAGAACCCATTCTGACCGATCCTTACTGTGAGAACCCATTCTGACCGATCCTTACTGTAAGAACCCATTCTGACTGATCCTTACTATAAGAACCCATTCTGATTGATCCTTACTGTAAGAACCCTAGTGGTTAGAGCGTTGGACTAGTAACCGGAAGGTTGCGAGTTCAAACCCCCGAGCTGACAAGGTACAAATCTGTCGTTCTGCCCCTAACCCAC